>NC_091477.1:38137927-38437927 GCF_036971445.1 Narcine bancroftii
ATTCTATTTGGTCATTATTGTATACTGCAACAAATCAAACACCTCATGAACGTATGTTTGTTTTCCTAAGAAATCAGGAACTGTGATGGACTGGCCAGCCTGTTTATCTGAGCCTGGAACCGTGCTGCTGAAGAGCCACGCTTGGACACATAAAACAGACCCCCTAGTCCAACCAGTTCAGCTACTGCATACTAACCCCAACTACACTCATGTTAAATTCCCAGACGGGAGTACTGACACTGTACTCCTAAGAGATCTGGCCTCGACTGGTTTGCCCCTTCCTCACACCCCTACTCAGAGTGAGCCTGAGAGATCAGGCTCACCCCCCTCCCCCCCAGCCTGTGACCCCTAGTAAGCTTTCAGATGGCCATGCTGAGGCTCCACTGCCACACGCTGGCGATTCTGGAGTGGGTCCAGAAGCCAGTCCTTCCCACACTACAGACCCAGGACCTATACCAGTTCCAAAGGAGCCACCTGTTTTGAGAAGGAGCACCAGAATTCGTAAACAACCTGATAGGTTGACATATTCATAAAACATCTCATTATATTTCGATTGCTTGCTAGATACTGGCGTATTTTGGCCGTTAGAGTATCTCAAGGCTAAACATGGTATCCATATATCACTTGCTTCAGTCTTTTCTACCAGCTGTCCTTTTGATTTTAACCCTTCTTCTGCTGGGAGGAGACTGTGGTGGACGTCTGCCAAACTGCCTGTCTCCCCTCTGGCGAGCCTTGCTGTGCTAACATTGGCTGTGCATTATCTCTACTGTTAAGGACACTCCCCTTGGATATAACTGTATATGTCTTTCATTATTGTACCATGAGTTTCTGCTAATAAAAGCCATGATTATTGTTTGACCACATCTTCTTTGTCTACTTCATCAACTGGCACTTCACTCTTTAAACCCAGGGTTTATCTGCCACAGCCCAGATGCTGGGACTATGACAGCCAGGTCCTTGGGTCATAGATGTTAAATCGGAGTGTCCTTCTCCTAGATGGATGGCCTGATGAGGCTAACGAGCTCCATCTGCCCGGGTTTGAAATCAGAGTTTTCCTTCTCTTAGACAGGCTGCTAATCAAGTCTAATGAGCCCAGCCTACCTGTCCAGTTAGACTCATCGTGCCATGATGTAGCAAACTCAGTGAAAACAGGGGACACAATGAGAAGGTGTTGCTACTGATGCAGTAATGTAGGAGAGACCATTTGCAGTGACTTCGCACCTGGCAAGCCAGACAGTGGCCACAGGGCGATCACTACATCAAGAAAGGAGAGGCTATGTATTACATGTGCACTTTCCCTGGGTGAGCAGGACATCAGGCCCAGTCCTCACAGTAAATATAGATATATATCTATCTCTAGATAGATAGATATACACATATTTATGAACTAATAAAATCTTATTAGTCCTAACAAAGGAACAGCAATGGAAAATTCAAAATAATAGTCTTCTATTAAACTATCAAAAACATAACATTTCTTACTTATCCCTAAACTTGACACTATCTTAAACCCCAATATCTGGAAATGTGTGTGTGATTAAGTTCAAACCATTACAGCTTAAGCTTGATTCTGAAAAAGTCAATTTTAAAGCCTAGTTTCAATCACAGTTCAGAAGTAATTATGAAGCACTTTTAAACATTATCTTTAGATCTTTTTTTAAACTCACAAGTCTCAAAGAGCTATTCTTCTTATGAGCGTTTTCACAAGTTTCCCTCTATCTTATTATGGTTGCGGAACTGTGATCTTCCTGATGAGTTCTTTCTCAAGCAGGAGTGAACATCTCCTGGACACAAATGAGGCTGCCTCACTTATCTTAAAAGAACAGTTCAAAGTGGTCTTACTTATTTAAAAGCTACTTCTGTTGTGTATCTCCTATGATAAGGATGACATAATACAGAACAGTATCTCCCTCTCTTTCCAGAGACTACACTTTCAATCCTGTCTTGTTACAGGAAGGTAAATTTTCTTCAGTAGTTTCATAATGTCTTTTTCTCTTCATTTAATTTTTCCTGACATCATGCGACATGACTTCACCATGGTTTTAGTTTCATTTCTGCAGAACCTTTTGCCTTTCTTTAAATCCACTCCATATCCATAAAAACTTTTGACCTCATCTCTGTTCCAAATGGTTTACAATTCTGAAAAGTCTAGCACATGTCACTCAAATGGCACTTGAGTTCTGAAACAGCTGCTCGCATAATGCTGATTGTACACAAAAATGCTTTTAAAAACCACATATAGTGCTTGATTTTCAATCAAGAATATTTCTTCAGCTTCATGGCTCTGTTTTCCAGGTGCTGCGACTCTGAACTGACTTCTGTGTGTCAAGGTCTGTGGTGTCACTGTGTAACCCTGAATCCATCCCACAATCCCCTCACTAGAAATATATTTAACTCTATAACTTACTTTATTAAGAAATATATATTTTATAACTAAAGATTAACACAAATCTGTTACTATTTTTGTACATCCACTATTTTATGTTTTATGTTTGAGCTGCTTATCGTCTGTTTGGGCAACATCTGACTGCATACATGTCCATGGTCCCATAATTATTCAGTTACCGTGAACGTCTGCAGCAATTTTAAAAAAGCAATCACGAGCTATAGGAAATTGTATACTGTATTCCCAAACTGATCCGACTGCCCCACTCTCTTCCCACAGTCCTGTATCAGTCCCAACTAATCCCATTGCCGTGCGCTCTCCCCATAGCCCTCTAACAGTCTACGCACTGATCCCACTGCCCTGCTCTATCCCCACAGCCCTGTATCAGTCCCCGCACTGATCCCACTGCCCCACTCTCTCCCCACATATATTGTGACAATATACAAAGTCAATAAAATGCATGATAAACTGCATAATGAAAAGAGATCAAGTCAGGAGGTAATGAACTTCACTTTTCTAGTTACATTCCACTTGAACAACATCTTCATTTGTCCATCAACAACCAAAGTGACATCCAGGCATATGGAAACAGCACAAAGGAGCCCAAAAAATCCGATCTCACTCTCAATTATGAGTTATGACTGATGAAAAATAAACAAAAGTAAATATTTTGTTGTTAAGAGGATAAAAAGCTTATCCTGGGAATTTGAGGACTTTTTTTTTAAATATCGTGTTCTAAACACAGTGCAAAACAAATGAGTGACTTTGTCTCTGTTGAAATACAATATTTTTTTTATTTCAACAGTTATAAGTATCTGCTGGGGTACATAATGGTTGGTCAATTGAATATCATACAGGTTTAACTATTCGCAAGGTGAATTACTGTCAGAAAGTTCATTTTTTTAATATAAATCCCAGCTGATAAATAGAACAATCTTTCAGATAAGAAAAAGCCTTGAAATATTTGAAGGAACAATGTTATATCTCACTGGAATTTTGTTCATCCTGCAGAAATTAAAATAACTCCAAAGACCTTTCTTGGTAAAGTTACTTATATGTATGAAAGGTATGTAAAGAGTAGTATGATCTAACATGAGATGAGAAGGATTAAAAGGGTTTATTTTAAGGTCATTTTCCAGCAGAGTTTATTCATATTCATCAATAATTTGGTCTAATTATTCTTCCCATTGCTCACAAGCACCTTGGCATCTATTTGGTACCTTTATCTGTTGTCTGAGCAAATAATGGAATTTTAGCCTTGATCTAGGGCTTCTTGGGTGATGTGGTTTATTTTATATAACATATAACATATTAACAGTTTATGGCATGGAAACAGGCCATCTCGGCCCTTCAAGTCCACGCCGGTTCACTCAAACAACTCCGCGAGATCCCCCCGCCTATTCTCGGCGCATAATCCTCCAACCCTCTCCTATCCATGTATATATCCAGCCTCCTCTTAAAAGAAAGAATTGACTCTGCCTCAACTATTTCCTCCGGAAAATTATTCCATTCAGCCACCACTCTCCGAGTCAAGAAGCATCCTTTAATGTTTCTCCTAAAATTTTGCCCTCTTACCCTCAACTTGTGTCCTCTTGTTTCAACCTCCCCTGCTCTCAGGGGGAAGAGTCTACTTGCATCTAGTCTATCTATTCCCTTCATAATTTTAAACACATCTATCAAATCCCTCTCAACCTTCTACATTCCAAGGAATAAAGTCCTAACCTCTTCAATCTTTCTCTGTACTCTAGGTATTTCAAATGGAATTATCCATCATTACAAGAAAAAAATACATTACTCTTAAAGGTTGCTGGCCTAATATTAAAAACAATAATTAAAAGACCCATTTATGTACTTAATGTACAGTTATATATTTTTTCAATTTATGTCCAAGTGTAGCAGTTGCATTGAACTCATGACAATGCTATCAGTGGAGCAAGCAAATCATCCAGCAACTTGATTATATTTAATTCATAAGATATCTCCATCTTGCGACAAGTTGACAAACAATATGTACATGTATAACCCTCTGTTATTTTGGTAACAAAATCCAAGATATTTTGTTGTTCATCTTGCTTATTCTGTTAAGTATTGCAACAGATAATAATGAAGCTAATTTCAAACGTCATTAAATCAACAGTGCTACAATGACCCAATATTATTTGCAGGACTCTTGTTCATTTGTTCTTTTGTCAAGCAGCTGAGGAAATCCCTTACTTGGAATGCAGTAGGCAATTTACTTTAATTTAGTATAATTTTCTGACATTTTTATTATTTCTTTCAAATGTTGCATCACTTTTTAAAAAATAAATGATGCAAGTGTATTAACTCTCGGTCACTTGTTTTGAAAACCCTGTGGAGTAAAACACATAATGTGACTTCCCAGCTGAGACATTTTATAAACTAAATTTATGTCAACACTATTTTAATCAGGAAGCTGTTAATTGCGATGACAAGCTGTGGTTAGGGGTTAACTGAAAAGGAGCATGTACTATAGAGCACATGGCAAAGAACATGTGTCCAACTTTTGTATTTCTCCAAGAGCAATAAAATACATTTTCACTTCACATAATACTACAACTTATATTTTACACCACTGGACCAAAAAACAGCTGTTTATTTTATTTTCTTCTTTTTACTACTCCCACAGGTACTGTTCTTCACGAAGGGGCAGAGTTCTACAGTTTGGTAACTGGCTACAAAATATTTTTTACTTGCCTATAAGCATTTTATCACCTTTGCTTTTTGACCTATTCGTTGAGCTCTGAAGGTTGATTGACAGCTTTCTGTATGGGCCCAAAGAAAAGTGACCACTTTATTGTACTAATTTATTATGCTCGTGTTGTGTGGTTGTCCGGACCACATGTTCTGTATCTCTCAAGTAACTACTAACTTTGTTGGAATATCTCATTGGTAATCAGGAAAGAACATATGACTTGTTTAAATGCAAGAATCGGCCAAGGCAGAACTGTGTTCAACATTGCATCGAAATGATTTGTCTGACCTCTTGCCATTTAATTTTATTTCCCAGCCACCCCTTTCTCTTCACTGGAATTATTAATATTTAGGCTCCAGCTACATTCCACTTTTGTGTATGATACAATATGCCATAGATGTCCATTGTATGATTCCCTAGTGCAGCTTTTAAATCTTTTCTTCTCAACTGGAAAGTGAAGGTAGAAGAGGAGGGAAGCTTGTGGAGGTCAAACAGCTATCACTATTTCTACCAGTTTCCTATCACCCAGTTTGTTTTTGGCTATGTAATGTCAGTCTTTGCTTAATTGCTCCCTTGGTAATTCAGGTCTTTTGAAAGATTATGACAAATACCATATTTGACAGCATATAAGACCCACTTTTTTTCCCCCCCAAAATTGGCTCAAAAGTATCCCCCGCGTCTTATATGCGAAATTGAAATTGGGCAGGTTGCCGGGTACTCACCCAGCTTCAAGAAGCCTGCGGAGGTGCTGCAGCTGTCCAGCAAAAGGGCCCGCAGCTTCACAGGCCTCCTTCCCTTGGGTGCCCTATGCTTTCTGGAGCTGTGGCTGCTGCTCAGTTTCCATGGTGAGAAGGCCAACCACAACAGCCTCCGCCAGCAGCGCAAGAGTTGGAGGAGGAACCTGTCGTTAACTTCCCCAATATTCTTAATATTCCCTGCTGAAATGGGGGGAGGAGGGGTCGTATATGCTATCAAATATGTTATCTTTCATTGGCAGATCATTTGAATTAATTTGAGTCTCAGTTGTTTCGCCTTTTAATACTATCTTTAAGGTATTGACCTATTGTTTTTTACTCTTCATGAAGTGAACTTGCAGTTTAACAACATGACTAATCTCATTCTCTCTAATGAGGTAAATAAAAACATTCTGGGTAAATATTATAGAAGTGCTAATAGGCAGCTAAAGATATAACAAGTAGTGTCTAACTTTAATTTTGAAGTATTTTATGGTCTAAAATGACAGAAGAATGCAGTTCTAAATATTCCTGAGCTTAACTTTATCTTGCAGAATCAATTCTCATGCCGGGTACTGTTTATATTTTATTGATGGATATCATTATATATTCTCACCAGTAGCACTTTAATACAACTTTATTTAAGTCATTGGGGCGGATTGCAAGGAATAATTATGGCAATCATACCATTGAGAGAAAATTGAACAAACAATTGAAACACAAGATTATGTAAATATTGAGGCAGAATCAGAGTTGATTCAATTAATGCTTTTAGACAATAGACAATAGGAGCTGGAGTAGGCCCTTCGGCCTGTCGAGCCAGCACCGCCATTTTATAGATCATGGCTGATCACTACCATCAGTACCCCTTTCCAGCCTTATCCCCATAACCCTTAACTCCTTTGCCCACTAGAGTCTTATCTAACTCTCTTTTGAACATAATCAGCGAATCTGCCTCTACCACCCTCTGTGGCAGAGCATTCCACAGATTCACACTTCTCTGGGTAAAAAAATGTTTTCTCATCTCCGTCCATATTTTGTACATATTTTTTTTTAAATGCACCCTATTCTCTTATCCCAGGCACAAAGAAGATGTCCAAAGTCATGTCAGACTTTATGGATTAGAGATAGTGTAAGTATCTAAATTGGGAGGTGGTGCCCTCTTTCCACTTCTTCCATAGACATACTGCGCATTCCAGGTACACGGGCCACCTGGTAATCTTCCACTACAACAGAACTCCAAAGAGTGTCCACTTCAGGAGCCTCTTATCAGGAATGTGAACAATGTGGTCTGCCCAACATTTGGGTCTTCAGTGTTAAGGATAGAATCCCTCTAGTGTTTTGAGGCAGGTGGTCCAAATCTCTTCGCCACAAGGGAAGGCAGAGATCACCTCCTATCTTGTTTGTGGCCTTGGCATCTAACAGAAATGCAATGAGCAGCACTAACCATGATACATGCTTCTTACAAACACACAAAAGTTTTTGACCCCATTGTTTGGGAGGGAGTGTGCAGCAACAACATGCCTGAAGAAATTTATCTCCATCTTGTTTTCTTCATAATCCTAACCCAAAGCTGCACAACAAATCCAATCTCAGTAAATATCATTGTTAAAGATTTCCATTCTCAATCTTTCTTACTGCAATGTTAAACCTCTTCTCCAAAAACCATTTCACTGGAATGGAGCTAATTGCAGGCAAATGGGAAATTTTTCAGCCTCTATTGTCCCCACAACAGAACCACAGTCTTCCCTACTTTAGATGCAAACAATACAATACGAGGCAGAAATTCAAGTCATAGTGAAAGTAATTAAGAGGTCAGGGCTTACACATATCATCTTCGAATCAAAAATTCTCCTCCAATCTCCACTGCTGTACAACCCAATGTTTGTAGTCTATGTTGAAGACCTGGAAAATAGACCACTTGCAATTTTTAGGGAAGAACTTCCCAGGAAAGACAAATAATGATGAATAAAATTTACAACAATGTCAATAGTGAGCCAGCACATATTTTATTCATCTCAGGAAAAATATGTTTGAGCATTGCTGTAATGTAGGATTGGCAGCAGTCAGTTTAGCCACAAATGAAAATTAGGACAATGACCAACTAATTTACTTTTTTAGGTGACATGATTGATGATTTGGTGCTGGGTGAAATGCTTGAGGTAGCTTCACTGCACAACTTTGTATGGCACACAAGACCTACTTTTTTCCCCAACAATTGGCTCAAAAATATCTGTCAGGTCTTTTATGCGAAGTTGAAATTTTCTTAGCCTGTGCACGGCTCCTGTTTGTCGGCCACAGTTTCCTGGTGGACTCTGTGGACGGCAGACACTGGGAGCTGAACATTGCCAGGGAGAAGTGACGGCCTGACCTAGGCCTGGTGGCAGATGTGCCGGTAACTATGTCAAGTGATATGCACCATGTTCAGTGTCATGGACAGTGCTGGGGCCACGTTGCTGCTTCGGCAGAGAAGTAAGGAGCCACAGGTGACCAAAGGAGCATGGTGTCTGCAAGAGTGCAGAAGGAGCATGGTGTTTTCTGCTGGGAGAGGCTCCATATAGTATTAAAGTTGTATTGAAAGTGAAAATTATGATTCTGATCTGTTGCATGAAATTAAACTGCTTTATTTTGAAGTGTTTCACAGAAACTTGTGCAGGTGGTTCGATGAATTGAGAGACATTTACCCATAAATACCATAAAATACAGTACAAAAATCTTAATATTCCTTGCTGAAATGGGGTGCAGCTTATATGGCCATGGGTTATATATACCTTAAAATACAGTATGCTAGGTGGATTATTTAAGAAGGTGAAAGCCATTGCCTCCAACAATGTAAACATCCTCAGTGCTGAAGTTTCATCCAAGATCTTTGTTCTCAAATGTTAGTGACCTCCTGACTCGAGAGGTGAGAGCTTTATCAAAAGAACACAGTTCATGGAGGTAAGATGGCAATTTCCGTCCATTAGAATGAACAGAACATACAGCTAGAACATTACTGTTCGGTTCACAACTAAAGCTCAGCTACTTGGGTGAGGTTATGGAGGAATGATTGGCACCTGTAGATTGTACCCTAGCCAGGAGTCCAGACCTACAGAAGAGAAGGGGATAAATTTTAAATTTAAAAATGCTAACTTGTTCTAAATTTTGAAGGATAAAGTTACACATTTGATTATATATACAATATATACCTCTCATTGATATCAGCCAGATGGAAAGATGAAGGAACATTCCATTATGAAGCTGTTGCAAAATATGCTCTAATGGAAGAAGACCAGAGGTAATGGAATGTAATAGTAAAAATGGCACCTGAAGTTGGTTCAACTGCAACTGATGCCAAACATATTAAATTGCAAAGGATTCAGAGAACTCATGGATAACCTAACAGCTAAAGAAAAGAAGGATTCTCTTGTAAACTGTAGTACCTCATCAAAGTAACACAGGAGAGTTCAATATCAAAGGTGCATTTGGAAATGATTAAATTTGAAACCAAAGAATTCCATGCTATAATAAATATAAGTTATACGTATGAATAAAAGCTTAATTTTTAAACAAGAAATAATGAATATAAATTGAATCATGAAGTATAACCCTACATTTGCTCATGGGTTAATATGGAAATGTTAACAATTTAATTGTGGAGTCAAGAGCAATATGATTTGGAACATACTGACATAAGAAACACATCATAATTGCAACATGCCTCATTGTTATGCCAACTCTTGTGACATTACCCATTTAGTTTGGAATTCAGTACTTCCACCCTTCTGCGGTGCCATTAGTGCCAAAGAAAACCCGTCAAATGAAGTTCAATATAGCATAGAGGTCAGCTGCCTGAGTGAGACATGAGAAATAAGACAAAGTCCCATCTAATTAATATGTCAGGTGTTCAGCAGCCAGCACCCTCTCCTCCAAATCAGAATCCAAAGACTAGAGTACTAAACTCCTGGTTAGTCCTGTGATGCTGCATTTCTGAAGGCGGCCATTAAACAAATACCTTTTCTGCTTCCCCATGTCTTTACAGCAGGGAAAAGCATGAAGGTTGTTTCAAGCCACATCATCGAAACAATTGATTGTACATTGTCATATTTAGAGCTTGCTAGAAGCAGACTGATGACAGGATCTACAATCTAAGTGAAACACAAAACACTGCAGAAGTTGTGATTGTAGTAAAAACACAAAAAATACTGGAGGAAATCAGCAGGCCTCACATCGTCCATAGAAGGTACCTCAGCTCTGTCCATCACAATAGCGGGGATCTTCCAGTGGCCACCCATTTCAATTCCCCACTTGATTCCCTTGGTGAAATGTCTGCCCATGGGCTAATGCACTGCTGGACTGAGACCACCCACAAATTTGAGGAACAACACCTGACATTTCATCTGGGCCCCCTCCAACTTCTCCAGTTTCTCCAGTTTCCTTTAGACCTCGCCCCTCAATCTGCCTCCTTTACCCCAGCATTGCTTTCACAGCTCCAAGCAACCCCTCCACCCCACTGTCTCCCCCCAACCAATTTTCACCTTTCCATATCCAATTAAAACACTGTACTCCTCCCCCGTGTCTAATTCTGATGCCTGCCTGCTTTTTGCTCATACTTTGAAGAAGGGCTCAGGCCCGAAATATTGGTAAGGTCTCTTGACCTCCTATGGATGTTACAAGCCCTGCTGAATTCCTCCAGTATTTCCGTATTTTTACTACAAAGTGTTTAATTGACAGTTATACCCTTTAGGGGTTTCTCAAAGTAATGAAAGACACAATTTCATCATCCATAATTCTATTTATTTGCATTTGTTGAGCCACTGCCATTTTATTGAAGAACAATACCAAACATATCAAACTTTAAAGTTCAGATTTCATGTCAGAATACATACTGTACATGATATCCCCTTCAACCCTCTCATTTAATTTTTCTTGCAGGCCAGACAGTATTTCTTTTTTGGTGAAAAAAAACTCAAAGGGGAGAAATGTAAACAAAGAAAGAAGTGTAAACATACTGTGTAATAGAGAAAAAAGTAAACATTAAATAATATGCAAGAGTCCTTAAATTAGTCTGATTGAGTTTATTGTTCGGGAGTCTGATGGTGGAGGGGTAGCAACTGTTCCTGAACCTAGGGACATGTGTGTCTTGTCGCACCTCTACCTCTTTCCTGATGGCAGCAGTGAGAACAGAGCATGTCCTGGGTGGTGTGGATCTTTGATGATTGCTGCTGCTCTCTGACCATAACGTTCCACAAAGATTTTCTCGACAGTGGGGTGAGTTTTGCTTGTGATGTATTGGGCTGCATCCACCATGTTTTGCAGGACTTCCCGCTCAGAGGTTTTAGTGCCCCTATACTAGGCTGTAATGCAGTCGGTCAGCACACTTTCCACTACCCATCTGTATGCCAAGGTTTACGATGTCAGACCAAACCTCTGCAAACTCCTGAGGATGTAGAGGTGCTGCTGTGCTTTCTTCATTATGACATTGCTGAGTTGGGTCTGGGAAAGGTCCTCCAAGATAGTGAATGCTGGGAACTTGGTTCACTCTCTCCACATCTGATATTCCAATGATCACTAGATCATACACCTCTTGTTTTCCCTTCCTAAAGCCACCATTGTGTGAGAAGTTGTTGTTATTTCAACATTCAGCCAAATTTTCAATTCTCCTCCTGTATGCTGACTTATCGCCCCTCTTCATACATTCCATTGCAAATTTGTAGATGGTGTTATTGTTGTATCGAGGCACAGTCTGAGGTGTAAAACGAGTATTTAATATTTCCTTGCAATCTATCAGGATGTAAACTCTCACATTAAATCCAATGTTATCGATGTTCTCTCATCTGCTCATTAAAACCTTGTAAATACTCTGAGCATTCCCGTACACATAGCAATTAACCTACAAGTACCGGAAATTAGCTGCACACTTACAACATTTTATAGACGTTTGGTTAGAGCACTTAAAACAATGTGCGTGACGTTTCACCACCATATCCCACCTCTCTCCAACATCTTTTTGAAAGCAAGTGAACTCTGAGCACAGGCAAATAAGAAGAAACGTGAACTTCCACTTGAGAAAGTCCGTTGCTGTGATTTTTTTTGCCCAAATGACATTCATGTCCCCCGCAGACGGCCCACTCTCAAGTTCGAGCGAGAGACGGTGGAGACCGCGCACAAACTGAGCTGTGCCACAAGAGGCCGCCTTTTAGAACCTATTAATTTCCAGAAAGTTTGTGCGATGATTCTTGGGCGATGAGCGTTGCCATTTGATGACAGACCAGATTCCAAAATTTGTAATTCAGACGAACCAGTTCATTCTCCTTAAAAAAAATGCATCTTTCAATCACACTCCGAACCGTCAGTTTCTCTCTGCGGTTCTAAAGAAGATGGAAAGCAACATTTAATGCAGGTTATTGAAGAGTTATGCTGCATGTTTGATGATTAACTAGTTTCCCAAATGAATAAAAGTTGAAGGATGACACCAGCGGAAGCGTAGTGGCGACTGCCAGCCGTTCCCTTCACACCGGAGTCTAATCATCGCTCCTTTGAATGGTTGTGTTAGGGTTTAGATGTTATGGTCACGTTCACTTGCTCAATTTTTTCTCTCTTCTGACGGGCGGACAAAAGCACCTTTAACACAGGCCATGACCTCGGTGATGAAAGTGAATCCCCTAATGTTAACCATTTATACTCAATGCCATTAAACTCCCTCGCTGCTTGTTTTTGCAAACACTTAAATCGTTGATTTAAATGAGCGTAATAAAATTCAATATCGAACTGAATGATATAGTAAACGTTTACGTAACTTCAGGGGTACAGGGAGAAATTATATATCTATTGACTCTGGGGTTCTGTGTTCAGTCTTTTTTTCTCTCTAGTAGGGAATATTGGACACCTAATTTTTCATTCCACCTTGACCATCGCTTCAATCCTCGCTGCCTCCTCTCGTCCGACTAGAGTGTTTCACCTTGTCATGTCACTAACAAGCTGCAGGACAATTTAATATAACCGTCAGTGGGTAACTGCGTAAAACTTCGATTAACCAGCCATAAAAGTCTGAAACTTAGCCGAGTTCCCAAAGCCATCCATCCCAATGAGACTGTTCGCATATCGCGTCCGTTGCATTTACCCTGACAGAGCAGCGCAGTGTGAAGCCGAACTGCGTGTTTCAAGCTGCGACTTTACAGTGAATGCGCCCTCAACTTACTTTGAAGCAGTTGGAAATCAAGCTCATATTTCCTTTCAACGGCATGTCAGGAGGTCAGGACATAACTACGGGGTGTGGGAGGCGACTTTGCAGTCTGGACGGGTACATGGTGGAGCTGTGAAAAAGCCCGTGGACATCGAGCCAAGCACTGCCGATGAGTTGAGCTGCCTATCTGTTCTGAGCATGTATAGGTGTCCAATTCGGAAAGATTTTGTTTTAAAATGGCACTTTAATAAAGCGAATATGGATAGCAGCAGATTGTATTTTCGAAATTTCAGTCTAATGTATCAAAACCCGATGCTTAAAACTTTCTGCCAAGATCACCCAGAAATTGCGAGGAATCTATATATTATTTAATAGCTAAACCACATGGAAAAATCTAGGATGCGAACGTTCCCTTCATATTGTAATAAATTAAGCGTTTGAAAATGTGTAGATTTGAATTATGAAATGTATCAATACCTAAAGAAACATGGTTGCATTTCAACATTGAAACGTGACTGTATAATCGAAATGAATGCCCAGTTACCCCAAAAATGCCATCGGATACCCAAGCTCAATCAACTGTTGAGATTAATTCGATGAAATCCTGTGCCCTTCTGGGTCTCACTATGAAATAATAGCATATAAATATTTCAGAGCGAGATTTTAAAAATAAAAACTTTTTATTCGCGTAAATAACTTGTAATGAACTATTAATATCTTGAACCTAAAAGTATGCTACTCATGGAATAGTCGATGTGATTTCACGCCAATTACAATGTATCTCTTTCAACAGAAGTATATAGTTGAATAGAGTTTCTATCACATTTTGGAACGAGTTGTGGGGGTGGAGGAAAAGGAAGATATGACAAGAAAAACAAAGTTCGAGTATCAAAACTTAATAACGTTACCTCCAGATATACATGATCAACGAAAGGAAAATACATCACCTCAAAGTGGTTGTTTAGATATCCGGGATGGTATATTTCATGGGATCTGCCAAATACTGCGATTTTCACGTTGGAAAGCCAGGTTGAAATAAAATTCGCCACTATTTGTTACTGTCGTAGCTGTGTTTAGTTTTACGCGACAAATGAAGTTTAGAATTAACTGAGAATCTCTGTTCGAATTAAAAATGTTCTTACTACCAATAAATTAACGACAGCAGACACCTGGAGTAGGGATTTTAATCAGTACCGAACTCAAACAAGCAGTGGCATTCAATTAAATCGGAGAATCATTGAGATTAGTCATTTTAAATGATTTTGCATCCCACTATTGAGATTTTTTTTTCACTCGCAAAACCCCAGGACTGTTTCAGTAGAATTGAATGGGTGTATTTTCCAAAGTTGCACTCCGTTTCGTTCGCTTATAGTCCTGGTTCTAACGCATTCAAATTCAAAAAGACACTGCACAGAACGTACACAGTTGTCATTAGTGCCACTTTCCGCCTACCTATTAACGATTCACATTGGGTCTTGATCTAGTTGAAAATATTTGGGAATATTGAATGTTTTCGTTAGCCGCTGGATTATTTCACGTTATTACATTTACGCCTTATTTTGTGGTGGTGGTGGTGGGGGGGGGGGGGGCGCTCAGCTCCGTTGTACAAAACAAATCCCATGACATCACAGTTTCTCTCTATTCGGTTACATTGTTTCCAAAAGGGTTATTTTTCATTTGCAAAACATTTACCAGGGTGTTATTATGTGTCATTTATTAAAATGCAATATTACACCTGCAGTTTAAGTTGATAACCATTGTGGGAACAGTGTAACTGCTGAGAATTGCTCTATTTTAGAAAATCGTCTATCTGTGTCCGTATTGGTGCATTGACCAAATCAAAGTAACATACTTCATTTGGTAATCAAGTTGATTATGCAAAAAACTTTTACAAAAACTTTTGCCGCTATTAATCTTGCCGTTGCCATTTGAAAATATTATTCCAACTGTTGAAACTGAAATAAATCGCGCCTCGTTATTATATTTACTATTAACTCGTTATTATATTTACGCGAGTCAGTCCTTTTATCCTATTCCATCCCCATACTTCGTTAGGTCGTGTGTTGATAGGCAAACATTTCGACTGTCCTTCATATGAGCGCGTGCTTTTTTTTGTTACACCCGAAGTTGTATTTATGAATTCAAGAGGTGACATGACATCAACACTCCTCCTCGTCTGATTATATGCAGAGACGCTGCTTTGAACACAGCTTCCCTTAAATTCAAAAGGAGATCGTTCGAATTGAATCAAAACCATCATAAATGAAGGCATTTCACATTAGAATTAGCCCCCGTCTCTGAACAGAAAGACCCCCAGGTATCTCTGAACCATACTCAAACCTGTAGAATCTTTTTTTTAAATCTTCTTAAATCAACATTAATTTTAATAGTTAAATCTGACGGAAAATTAACTTTCCTTCGCTATGAGATAATTTATCGATCATGAAGTTAATCACGTCACAGGTGGACGCTTTAAATGTTAATTATAATGGACATTTTATCCATGTTGCCAGCACACGTCAAATCTACAAATTGTAACGTTTATGTTTTCAACAGCACGTTGATGTTGTTCCGCTAAATCGCTCTGCCCCACAAATCGTGCACACAGTGAGATTGTTTTAGGTATCTATGTAGAAAAGAATATCTGCTTCAGTCAATAAATATTTACAGACTTAAGAAAGCCGTTTATTAATCGTTTCCGATATAAACGGCGCGGTTTCGCGTATTGTCGTTGGTGCGTTGTCTCGGCGTCCTCCCTTGTTCGCGGAAATTATATATTAACATGGTTCGGCCGTAAAGCCATGTTAATGAAACAATTTGGTGCCATTAAAATGAGTTAATTTCCTTTAGCTAGCAAGGAGACGGTGTTGTATATTGTGCCACCAGCGGCTGGAATGATTTATTTGGGTAATTAATTAGGGTGATTATACATACACCTATGTACAACCTTGTTTAAAGGGGTAATTATTCAACAGCAATGGAGTGAGTGGGATTTAATGGTGTATTTATTTACAATGGCCAGATTGATTTAAACGAAAACTACACTGGACAGTTTATTTAAGCTGTTGATTCTTGATACACACTTCTCCCGGTTTAGCAAAGGATTTTAGTCATAATGAAAAATGACATTTACATTAGTTAATACAAAATTATTTCGAAATCTGCTTGTGATACGCTGCATGACATTATTAGCATTTGGAAAGGTGTTTTTGACTCGTTTAGCTAGAATCCCTTATTGAAAGGTGACGCTTAGAGTTTCTGATCCGTTTGGATAATTTAAATTAATTTTTGGAAATCCCTTATTCTATACAAATCCTTTGTAAGTATGTGGACAATGTTCCAATTAAACAAGAGAACAAAGTAGAATTCAAATAAAAGTTGTAGGTACCTAAACGATGAAGAAGCCTATTGGTTTATGTAGAATAAGAATTATTACGATAATCGATTATTACACAAGGTGACTGTAATTGTCAATGGTCGCATACTCTTGTTCTCTCTCTCTCTCAAACTAACTGTACTAATATATCCAACTCACGTTGGTTTCAAATGTTATGAGCTGGCCTCAAATTGAAAGCTAAATATTTTGGATTCAAAACGCCACGGTATTCCAGCTGCGTGCGGTCAGCGGTAGGGTATTAGTTTTAATGGGGGGATTACGTGGCGATATCGACAAAATACAACGATATTTTGTTTTCCCTTCATCTCATCAGAACTGCGACGTGTGAAGCAGTGAGTGGCGGTCGAATAAACAGGCTGTTTATAACAGCGAACTAACTACAAGAATCGGACCAAACTCCTCATCTCTCTGATCAGGACCAAAAATACATACACATCGTGATCGGAAGGTATCCCCCGGCCTGTCGTGAATCTCTGATTTAAACACAGTGATTTCCCCTTTCTCTGAAAATCACAATAATTGACAGCAAGAAGAGCGCGGACGAGTATTTGAAAAATCTTCCCATGGGTGTGAACGCGAATGGGCACAAATCCGACGTCACGATGAAACAGGCGCAAAAAAACACCATTTTTGTTGTATATTGAATTGAAATGAAAATGTTGATCTTGAAAAAATTATCAATTACATTTTAAATATCTTCTACTGTAATATACTGTTTGCCTATAAACTAAATTGTAACAAATAGGGATAGGTCGTAATATTCAAATTTATGTGATCTGATGTCATGATTTAATTTGGACCTTCATATACCTTTGTATTCTTGTTTATGAAATATGTATAAAACAGGAAGAAATGTGATGAGAATAATTAAGAACCATCTGCGGGGCAACTCCCAGTAAATGCTATGATGGGAATCCGGCATCACGGTCCTTCAATTCAAAATTTGCATTGCCAAACCAGCATAATTCAATCATTATTTCTCAAGTATTGTCTGATAAATTAAGCAATCACGCACTGATTAACAGTAAACAAACCACGAAAGTATACGGTTGCATGGCCTGATTGATACCAAATGACATTTCCAAGCATTATGTTGTAATGTATGGAGACATTTGTAGAAGAAAACAAACGTCAAATTCTAATGAGCTCAGTTAGTTTTTGCATGAAGTCCATCTCAGCTGTATAATTATTGGAAATGTAAATTGCACTGGCCTGGACGTCCATGCTGCAGAGTAAACGATCTAAGTGCCCTCACTCCCTCGAGATGGACATGATCAGCCCTTATACAACATTTTTCACGAGAAAGCAAATGCGGATTGGACCGGGATGTTGAAATGTTTTTTTTTTCTTGAGTTACTTAGGGGAAAATGCAGATCTTGTTAAAAATATATGTGAGGCTCTGCAATCGACAATTTTGCAAAGGTCTCTGAGCAGAGTCGGGGAGAAGAAAAGTACGATAAATAGTTGCCCATTAATTGTCTGCTTGCTTTGGAGTTCCACTGTGCGCACGAGTTCAGGTGAACTTTGTCCTACTGAATTGCACTGTCTCTGCGAGTGTAACTGTAAAAAGAAACAAGGCAACGCAGGCAGAAGAACCCAAATGAACATACAATGATTGTCAACCGTCTCATTCTGTATGGTGTATGTTTAATCATTAAGAGTGTCGCTGACGTGTCTTTTTTTCCCCCTTCTTGTAATCTTTTCCAGTTCGACTCCTCAGAGCCATCTAATCCTCAAACTTGTTGTCATTACTTATTTATTGATTGCTTGGCATTTGGGTGTAATTGAGCAAGGCGGCTCTAGCCTGAGGGGGGACCGGCGCTAGATGAGCAATTAAATCAGATTAAGGCAGTCTTTAAAGAGGCGGCTGGCATGATTGATAACCGCGAACACATTCTTAAATAGAACTGCTACTTCAAAAGAAACGCTTAAACACAAGGCTCTTGGAGAGTTCCACCAGCATGAAGCAAATCATATAAAAAAAAACTTCGGCAGGAGTTTGCCTCTAAATACCTTCCGCCCTATCGTCTTTTAATATTAAAAATCCACAGGAGTGGCAGACACTGTATTAATTAGTGCACCCACCCGTGAAAACTGGGTTTAAAACAGAATTCTCTTTCCTTGCGTTTGCCCAGTCTTAGTAATTAAGCATGCTTAATTGGTGTGCTGCCTGTGGAAACAGCGCAAAGTTAAAATAATGCTTTTCATATTGCACAGTAATTACAGAGGAGAACCTTTTTAAAGCAATAGACAAAATCAAAGAAAGTATAAAAAAGGTCTTTCAAGAGTTACAGGAACCTAATAAAGTATGTCTGTATGGTGCTCTACTTTGCCCCCAGCTATAGCCAGAGTGGAGCCAAAGCAATCAACTTGAATAAAATAATAGCATTCCTTTTCTCATGCAATTCCATGCTCCCAGAGCAAACTAAAATTATTTTCCCAATTTTCTAAATTATGAGGTGTGACTTCAAAGGTAATAGACTCCACTGGCAGATGTATGTTGTTTACTTCATTTTGCTAAACATTATTCTTTATTTGTTCACCAGAGAGCTTTGATGTATAAATAGTTAATTGTCACAACAAACACCATTTTGAGATGATTTTGATCTCATTTCTAATGATTTCCAAGCTGATGTTGGTTTTTTTTTAAAATCACTATAGTTCTACACTATTAATTCATTTTAAGTGTTTTTCTTCAACCCTGCTCTCAGCTCTGTTGAATTATTTAGTTTCAGTTTTAACAGTCAAATCCAACCATAGCTGAGCTATATTGTACTTTGTGTGAAAAACTATCCAATAGAATGGAGCCTTGAAAGGTAATGTGTCATTTGGTATTGACTTTCAGTGACTTTGCAATATATAAAATGTATTGATACTCCCCACAAAAGATAAAGAAAAATCGTGGTTATATCAAGAAAATAAAGACCTGAATATTTCAAGAGACTAAGTACATTGATTAATTAATATTTGCTGAAAAAAAAACTGATGTAAATCATTCCATTCTTCTAGCTCCAACAGGTTGAAGTGAATAAATTATTATTTAGGGACTAACAAGCGTATGGGAAATATTTTGAGGCAGAAACAGAGCTGGAATCATTCTGACCTTTACTGAAAAAGACCACGTTAAATTGCATGTGAAATGAAACTGATCTTGAGCTCCATGTTTACATTAACTAGTATCAAGCCATTTTCCATTAAAACCAATCCCTGAATTAATTGTATGGACTGAAATTGTGCTTCAGGAAACAAAGTACAAAATGTGATCTCATCAGGTTTTCATTACGTTAGCTATCTGGTTCATTAATGTTGCCAGATTTATACTTTGAAGGGCTCAGGCCTGAAAAGTTGACAATATATTTTTGCAGACCCTGCGAGGTCTGCTGAGTTCCTCCAACATTTCTGTGTTTTTACGACTATCATAGCATCTGCAGACTTTCATTTTCACCCAACTCATATTGATTCAAGACAACTTTGAAATGTTAAACCCTGCTTTACGTCATGTTGAAATATAGATGTCAAGTAGGGGGAAATTGCATTATTTTGACATGACACTAACATGTATATACATAAAATGTTTTTCTGACTTGTCACAGAAGAAATCACAGCATTTAAAATTCTGGTAAACTTTGTGGGGAGGAGATCAAAGTGAAGGCATGAATAATTAAATAGACCTCATTTCTAACAGAGTCTCAGCTTCAAGTAGTTGTTTTTACATCAACAAGATGGCAAAACTTTAAGACTCCAAAAGGTTAATCTTGAAATAATTATATCCAATTCAGTGAATTTACCATGATTAACAGCAGCCACTTTTTCTCAGTACTTACCACTTTTGAAGCACATTGACCCACTGTGTGCGCGGTGTACTTATGTTCATGTATTAGGGATGTAATAATGAAAACTAGATGGACCAGTGCAATGTAATATTCAACAATTATTTTAATTTATTCACAAATATAATGAATATAAGAAATAATAAATCTCCATATATATATAAAATAGTACATAATATCCCTTTCAAAGGGATACCAATCAAAACAATGTTAAAAGCGCTGGCATCATTTCAAATATATTTGAAAGTTTTCAGTCTTCTATATTGATTTTGTTTTCAAGATAAATGGTACATGCTGTATCCGATTGGGGTGGCATAAAGTCCGACAGGTGGGACTGGGAGCATAGGTCTATGGAAAGGATAAGTATGTCCATAAAGTGAAGCTCCGTGGATCGGGGAATTCATTGGAAAGGTCAGGCTCAACCCCGGGGGTAGCATGGGCTTCGCTGCCATTTTAAACTTTTCCAGTTCGGCTTCTTGCAGCCTCTTTGCTTTGGCCCTGCGATTTTGAAACCAGATTTTAACCTGGGTTTCTGTGAGGTTGAGGGAGCTGGAGAACTCTGCTCTCTCCGCGATGGACAGGTACTGTTTCTGCCGGAACTTGCGCTCCAGAGCCAGGAGCTGAGAGGTGGTGAACGGCGTCCTGGGTTTCCTGTTCGTTTTATGTTTTCTCAGTGTGCAAGAAGTGGGGCTCAAATGTCCTAGTAAAAATGAACGAAGGACCGATCAATATGTTACGTCCACAATGGAGTTTATAAACTGATAACAATTTAACTTAAACCATTAACAACAAGGGCTATTTCTAGTGACGATAAATTCCTGAGCTTTCAGAGAAAACCAGAGTCTTTCTCCAATTATGATGGGATGGAACTGTCTATTGCTTATATTACAAATCTGATTATAAACATATGTTACATCAACTGACATCCGTCCCAACAAATCTAAAGTTAAAGCGACTTCCTCGCGCGCCTTACTGGAAGGAAACTCTCGATGTGAAGGAATTACCCTTGTCTATCAACTTCACTACATAATGAGTTCGGTGTTTAGTTCTCCGTCCAACAATCGAGTTTCCATGTACACATCTAGCTCTGAAGTCAGGAAAAAAAAGCCACCGTTAAAATTTTAGGCGTTCACCGTGGAATGTACCTTTGCGACATTCCGAATTACAGTACACCTCATCTCAATCACAGAACCAGCTTTGTTCTCCGAAAGTTCACTCATTTGTACATTCAGAAAAGGGATTAACACATGAGCACGGATCACACAAGTACATTAAACAAACTCACTATTTGGAGGCGGCGAGTAACTTGAATTTTTGCCCCATGGAACACAATCCTCTTCCTTGCAGTTTTCCGATTTCACTGGCGAACTGTCGTAACTTTTTATAAACCCTTCCAGTGAACAGGACGAGTCGATCGGGGTCTGCGATTTGGAGGGATTCTTTTGCGAACTGCTGCCGCCAGCTCCATCCGAAGGAGGTATCGTACCTTTGAGCGGCTTCCGATCAGACATCAGGGCTTCCACGCTGAACGGAAGACTCGACACTTGGACTTTGTGATCGTTCAAAGCACTTTCGGCAACCCTTTGGATCTCTGAGTCAGAGACGCAGCTATCCTTCATTGTTAAGCCTTGTGGCGAAGACATCCTGACGAGCAATAAAAATACATAAAAAAAAAGTTACAACTCTGGAGAAAGATTTCCTTTACCAAACTCAGCAACTTCCACAACTAAAGGGTCAGAGAGGCATAGAACTGCAGTAAGGTTGCAAAACTTTACGAGGGGGCGAAACTTTCAGCCAATCAACGACATCTGGCCGGGTGGTGCTGCAGACCCGCCAATGCGATTGGTTGTTGCAAGTGCCAGTAGCAGTAAATGATCGTTTTAAATAAATTAGTCTTTAATCAGATGGGCCACTGCTGAGATGGGTTAGTGATAGCTGCGGGGCTCTAATCTCATTGTAAACATGAAGCTAATTAAGTGAAAAGGGAAGCCGCCGTCACTTTTTCCCCACCCATCCCCCGAGAAAAAAAGGACGGGCGCAAAAAAACAGTAACCCCTCAAAAAAAACTTAACAAAGAACAATCAATGTGGAGAAAGAATAGATGTAATACTTTCTTCTTTGTGCCCGAAGCCACCTGTTCTGAGAACTGTCTGCCTTGCTAATTGCGTGGATAAACAGTCTGTCACGATTAGTCAGTAGGGTGAAGAGGCAGACAAGTGAGGTTGTTTGTAGGCGCCAGGATCGGCGACATCAAAGCCAATCTCCTTGGGGGACGCCGTGGAAAGTTTGGCCGGCTCCAAGAGCGACCCGCCCCCGCCGAACACGCCTCAACCCCCGGGCAGAGCTGATTCCAGAGCCCATCCTGGCTTTGAAATGAAGGATGGGAAAAGAAAGCGAGCAAAAAGAACACAGCGAAATGCTTGTAAAACACCAGCTTGCCAGTAGGGTTTAAAGTGAACATCCTGAATGTAAAATGCATGCCGTCAATTGCATTCCAATACAGTGTTTATTGGTACAGTGAAAAGATCTATTGGCGACCTACCTTTTTTTGTTATAAAAGGGACTTAATTATTGAATAGCACTTCTCCCGAAATCATCGATCTGTTGCTTTTTTTAAATTCACCATTTGTGCTCCAAAACGAGCTCTGAACGCACACGAAATCCCTCAACAAAATTCTTTAACCTTTCAAGATGAAATGATGTTCTCAATTTTCCATATCCACAGTAAAATGTACTGCTGGAGGTTGTATCAGGATTTGATATCTCGTCGAAGGCTACGTTTCTGAATAGATTGGGCTTGTCCTCATACAACCCTGGGGCAGGTTGTACGCACAGGTGCCGACAGGTGATGTGTGCTGGCGTCTATCACGTGTCATGAGTCTGCATTGAGTTCGGCACTTTGACTCTACCGACATTTTAAAGTTCTTCTATTGTTTGCGAAAGAATAATGTGCTAATTTTAACAGTATTTTTAAAAATCATTTCAAAACCAGAGATTTTATTTCGAATCATTTTGGAAGGGGGGGGGTCACATTTTGATCAGTATGGAGAGAATAGAACAAATTTGTCAAATCCCCCGTCTGATCTCAATCCCTTTACCATGGGTTATGATTGTAAAATATGCGACGCAGTCGTACATCATTATAACGTCATTTATTTCTTTATACAGTAACAGTGGCCTCTTTATAGTGTAACATCTGTTTATTTAAATGTCCCGCAAATGAAAACCGCGTAAACGCTTAGATTCGAATAGTGTATGTAACAAAAAAGGCAGATCGCTACTTGTTAAATTCACGCTCGACAAAGGTAGCAAGGTTTTCTTTTTCTATTTGCGATTCCTGTCAAAAGTTTTATAAGTACAGTATATAATAATTATACAGCAGGATGTCTTGGTGCAGAACAGTAGCATTGTATGAGGGTGAACCGTTACATAAACTCTATTTCAATGCAAATGCGGTTCTTCTTTTAGAATCGTTCAGGCCAAGTCATATAGTTAATACCGTCTTCACATTTCCACTTAATTTCTGAGCTTTTCCTATCAACTTTCATACCTTTACGCAGTATACAGTGAACTTGGCTCTTCACATTGAGTTTAGCCTTCAACTTAAACTTTCGTTTAATAATACGCTCTGTATTTAGTTTGGGATTGAAATCGAATGTCATTTAAATGGTGATTTTTTTCCCCCCGTTTGAGTGCGGAATCCATCGTGTTTCCCTTATTTGATCAAGCAATGAAGGTACTTTAATATACCTTTAATATACCCGCCATCGCTGTCGGTCGCTTAGGATTAAAAAGGCGAGTATCTCCTAAAGTGTTTTTTTGCTATGCATACCAGAAAAAAAGTATCATTTTTCCTGATGATAAATTTCCACGTGTTTATCAATTATTTTGTTAATAATTCAACTATTGCCTTTGTCCACATTTAAGTTTTTCGGAATTTAAATGAGTAATATTCGCTCAATCAAGTTTAGCAACGGGGTCAAATAGACACGGGTAAACCCGAGACGACGCTATTATACCCTCCAGACAGATACGTATTTCACCGAATTGCAGGGCCTTCTTAATCTTTTGCAAATAATAAATCGAAGCAACAATTTTTTTTGTGAAATAAATAAACATTTTATGGTGTAAACATGCGGAATTTCATCTGATTATTCCAAACCAAAAAAATTGAGGTGTAGTTTTTCACTGTAGCAATATTTCTTGATTAGAAGTAATATGTACTTGCAAACAGCAAACTATACGAAAATAATAATCTTTCTTCCGAGTATAGCAGTGGACGATCTCTTCAATTTTAAATGCCAATATTCCCACAGCTTCATACTTGATTAACCCTATAGCATGCAAATATCAGATATAAAGTATCTAATGTTTCATGGATGCGCATTTTTTTAAAATCATGCGGTCGGATTTTAACATTTGATTGAACAAAAATAATTCCTGTATCAAATTTATAAAAGTTCCTTACATTTAAAAAAAATCCTTGATGCCCCTAGGATTCTAGACAATAGATTTAGAACAGAAACGTCGATGGTGTAGATAGAGATTTGAATGAGTTTCTAGGAGGTGCAATATGCGGGAGATCAATAGTGCCAACACCATAAATCCTAAAATTAAATGTTACACAATTTAAAGCTGGTAGTTTATCCATCGGGACAAACAAAAAACAAGCTCCTGGAGGAACTCAGCAGATCAAGCAGCACTTGTGAACGCAGTCTCCACCCGAAATGTCGACATCTCTTTGCCTCCACACAAGCAGCTGGACCCACAGATTCTTCCAACTACTCGTTTTCTTTTGCTCCAGATTTTAGCATCTGCAGTCTGTGAATGGTGTGTTTATATATAATTGTTATATACAGCCTATGTAACTCAATATCCCTCATTTAAAATACTCCAATGTTTGGTGCAAATAACTATAATTCAGTTTGAAAGATACAAAGAATTCATTATGTTTTCAATTGTCAGAACATTTTACTATTATACAAATATTAATACAGGATATATATAAAAAGTACCAGGTGTTGAAATGTTTTACATCTAATCGGCAATGTACACAGTATAATTAGATGGACTGACCAATAGTCATATACCATTTTAATGCGAATGCCATGTAAATCTGTGTAGAAGGATGCTTATACGACCTGGGCTTTTACACTAAATGTAAATGCTATCACCAAAGATTACAACGTGAATTGTTTGTACCTACTTCTGTCACTAATTTGGCCATTGTCTTTTTAAATATGTTAAAGTCATTCTCTAGATTTCTTTTCTATTATTAACTTGTTTGGTAAAACATTGAAACCACAGACCCATGGTAGTAATATGGTAACAAGCTTCTCACTGAATACAGTCATTAACAAGAGGAAGAAGGTTGAAGGTAAATTATTAGCCAAGGCTGGGCATGAAAGTAATCAGAAATATTAAAACATCTACTTGCAATGTAACAATGTTTTTACTTTTCATTGAAATTTTAATTCTATGACTTAATTCTATAATTATACATAAAATGATAATCTAAAATTTAAGTGGCAATGATCATCAAATTTTATTTTTTTTTAAATGATTGCATTATTTGACAATCAGATATTAAAGCTTGCACATTTTGAGATTATTGGAGGCACAGTGCATCTCTTTCAATAAAAATGAACTCCATAGGTCAAAAGCCTCTATCATAGTTAATTAAATTTATTTAGCTAAATAATTTAGTATTTGATTATTTGACATTTAAGATATTTTGAGACCATTGGATTGTTTTGATGTTGATGGTCCCTCAAGTTGAAAACAATTGGAAAGGTTGCATCATTCATGAATGACAATAACTGCCATTATTTGGAAATATGCAAGTAACATTTGTTTCAAGGAACTGAAAAGATACAACCTCTCAGAAAGCAATTAACTGGATGAAAGCTACTGTGAAAATCACCAAGAAAATGTGGAAGTCATAGTTGGTTCAAGAGTGCCCTGGATACAGTGTTGAAACAAATTTATTTCTCACAGTATTGTTGGGTGACGTATTGGCCAAGAGACTAAGAATTTTCTCTACTCTTCTTTGAGGAGTAACACCTGTCCTTTTAGAATAAACAGATAGGGTTTTTGTTTCATGTCTCATTCAAAGATCAGCATCTCCATTACTGTAAAGGATTATCAGTTTATTTTCACAAGCACGAGTGAGGAGTTAACCGACTCAAGACAGGAGTCAATTTAACTATTAAATTAAACTGATAGAACAGCTCGAGATCAGTGACATCTACACAATATTTGTCATGTTGACAATTGGGGAGGTTCATGATTCAGATTAAACATTTCTGCTAATTAAGATGAGACTGTTTTAAAACTGGTATTGATGTAGTTTGATATTATTTCATTACAAAATTGTGCCATTTTTCCAACGATGGGAAAATCCAGAACCCGGGGCCATGGTTTGAGGATAATAGGCAAACCATTTAGGACCGAGATGAGGAGGAATTTCTTGACCCAGAGGGTGGTGAATCTGTGGAATTCATTGCCACAGAGGGCAGTAGAGACAGGTTCATTTATCTATTTAAGAGGGAATTAGATCTATTTCTTCAGTATAAGGATATTAAAGGTTACGGAGAGAAGGCGGGGACGGGGTACTGAACTTTAAGATCAGCCATGATCTCGTTGAATGGCGGAGCAGGCTCAAAGGGTCGAATGACCTACTCCTGCTCCTATCTTCTATGTTTCTATGAATTGTCATAAATCTAACTTCTTAGACACTATGACATTTAAATGAGGATTTACTTTGATTTTTATGGTCTTATTATTTTGCTTTTAACTGGGCACATTTTGCATTCAAATTTGATTCTTTAAAATATGCTCCATTCATTCTGAGGCCATTTCTATCCAATGCTGCTCTTACATCCATATTACCAAAATCAAACTATCACTTCATGTGAATTGGTTGAAGAAATCTTGATTTTAATTTTGGAAAGAAAAATTGAATGCATAGGCAAATATTGCAGAATGATTGTTCTTTTGTTAAAACTTTCTATGCTGTGGAAGGGTGTGATTAGGTGGCAAAGACTGATATTGCACATTTCACATCTAACTGTGCCATCGATATCTCTTGATATATACATTTAAACATGGAGATAGTTCATATTATGAATGAGCACATGAATGACGTTAATTGGCATATGCATAAGTACATCCAATGAAAGACTTACTTGAATCAACTTTCCATGTACATAAAACACACAACACATAAGAAGGAAAAACTATATTATGATTTGTTATCTTTGTTCTTTTTTCTCTTCAGCATTAGATTTCAAGTGTAAGTATTGTTACTTTAATTTCTGATGTGAAGAGATGTAACACAGTGAAGAAAAAAAAGAAGCAGAATGTGTCAAGAATATTCTTAGTAAAAATGTACGGTCACTGGATGAAAATAGTGAGTTAGATCAAATTAAATAATTAATCTGTGAGAAAAGGAAAACAAGAGGAAATGAGAAAGAAAAGCATTTGAATTATAATTTATATTGTAAAGCAGTGTGCAAGTTGTTGGTCAAAATGTGAATAGAATATGGTTTTCATTCCCAAGTCAAAGTAAAGATAGCCTGTAATCTTATAATTCAAGTTTCTTCCATATTTCTTCTGTCACTATTTAATGTGAAATCGCAATTCTCATTTTGGTATCATAGAATGGTTGTAGCAGCGAAGGTGATTATTGATCCCATCCTCCATTCCTTTCTCCATAGTCTTGAAGATTTTTGTCCACCATACATTTACTCAGTTTATTCTTGAAAGCCACAAAGCATCCTAGCTCCACTGTATCTACAGGCAGTGTACTCTGGATTCCAACCATTCCCTGAAGCTAAGTTTTTCATCATGCCATTCTGAATTCTCTTTTCCTTTATTTCTACCTGTGTGATTTTTAACCTTGACTCATCTGTCAAATGCAACAGCTTCCCATTATCCAAAGCACAGACCTCTCATCATGTTATATTCTTGCATCAAATCTTTCCTCTGCCCTCTCTTTCTTATAGAAAATAGTCTCAGTCTATCCCTGTAACTTCTCATTCCAGGAAGTGTTCTTCTAAATCTTTTCTTGAGCCTCTCTAACACCATCATCCTGTTCCTATAATGTTGCAACCAGAACTGAAAACAATACTCCAGCTGAAGCCAGATCAATGTATTATAAAACTTCTGCTTAAACTCTAGATATCTGTTGATAATTGTGCATTGTTTATTAACTGCTTTCTCAATCTGAACTGCCACTTTCAATTATTTATTTTCTGTTCCTGCACCTTTTTTTTAAGATCAAAATCCTTTATTCTATCTACAAAGTCCACTTATACACCCAGTTGCAAGCCATTTTAATTCACCTTCACATTCTCACACCAACTTGTCTGTCCTCAACTTCCTCCACTCAAAGGTGAAGCCAAACACAAACCAAAGGAACAACATCTTATATTCTGACTAGGTTGTCAACAATCCAGCATCTATAACATTGATACTTTCCTGCATCCATCTGCTTCTTTCTTTCTTCTTCTGATCCATCCTTGTCTCTCACACACACCTTTTTTCCCAATTGCCCCATCCTCTGTTCAGCTAATCTTCAGTACAATGTTCAAGAGCTAACTTGTCTGATTGTACAGCAAACCAGGAATATCTTATTTTATCTCTATTTTATTTTATTATGTTATCTTTAGCAATCTAAATTATATACGCACGTAACTAGATTGGTGCTTTACTTTCTGAGTCAAGAAATCCAGTCCCACAATACTGTTTATTTCATTGCTACACAAATGAAAATTAATTTTTCCTGTCCTAATGCCTATTTCTGGCAAATATGGAAATTCATCTGGGGACTTCCAAGATCGTGTCATTGGACATTTTTATAGCACTACAAGGATGGGTCCCATTAAGCTGAATCCCATTATTTTGTGACCATACCTTCCACCCCATCCATGGAATTTGATCAGTTCTAGTCCAAAACCCCTGATTTTTGGAATCAGGCCTGATTGTGGATCTCCATTTTCTCCTCAAAGCACGGGGCAGAGTAAGCTTCTAATGTCCACATCCATCTCCCAAAATGCCTGACCTCCTCACCCATCTCTGTTAAGAACCTGATAGTAATTTTGTCTCTACATCCACAATCCACTCGAGCTGACCTTAATTCTGATTAATATATTTTCCATTACACCCGCTATAACATGAAAATACAAAAACATAACAGTGACATGATTACAGCTTGGGTGCTCCAGGTGTGTTCTGCAGCTGATCCACCACCATATAAGATAGCGTTGAGTGTGTGCATTAGTCTGTAACATGATAATGGATCCTTTAATTAAGACAGGATGGGACAAATGAACAAAGACTAAGGGCTGTTAAATTATTAGAGTTCTACAAGGTTCAAACCAAATCTCGTGAAAGACATGGTAAGGACAGAAATCAGAAAGTTATTCTTCACACAAAGTATGAACACCTTATAGAGTAAAGTGGAGGCAAGAATGCTAGGAATGTTTAAAAATCAATTGGATAACAAAAGGAGAGGAATTAGGGCCAAACCATCTAATGGGATGGGTTGCTTTCCTTATGCAAATTATCCAAATATTTTTTTTAATTGAGTTTATAGATTCAAGGTATGAATTAAATGCTGCCAAGTGACTCACTTGTAAAAGGACAACAGTTTTATTTATTATGCTCATCAGCGTATGGCATTTCATTTCCTGGAGCATGTCAACTGCAATTGTTATTAGGTCAGGGCACATGTCCAAGGTTGAAAGGTGTATGGTGATCCAATCCTGTGAGTATCATATTGCCTTAATCTTAGTCATTCACTTTCTCTCCAAAGTGCTTCTATGATTGATGTGTCCATTCACTGTTGTTGGGTTTAGCCAAAATAAGAATTCATTCTGTAGAGGGACAAGGTATTGTTCAGAAAATATGTTATTGAGCTAACGTGTGTGATTCTGATATAAATGGATTTCTTTTTCTTTCATTTTTTACTGTTATTGGCAGCTTCTATGAAACATAAGGCTTGGATTATAAGACCTAACTGTTTTTGTGGGTTTTATTGGTAGCTAAGGAAACAGTTTTAAAATCTGGTACAAGTGTATGGTCCCATGATAGATAAGAAAAATAAGTCAGAGAAAAAAAAAACAGCCAAAGTTTCAAAACTCAGTTAAGAATTGATCAAAAGCCAGAGAGCAGTTACTCAGATGGTTTAATGACTTGGGCCACTCAGGAAGACCCCCAGCTTGTACTGCCAAACTGAATTGAGATAGTGATTTCAGTTAAAGACACAGCAACACTCAACATGTTTGTTACAACTTCGACCAAGGTGCAGGTGGATGGATTGTTTGGAATATTCCACATTCCTTGTGTCATTTCTGCTTGACCTCTTGATGTTTACATCAATGAAATACATAATATAAGTGCTTTCTTGGTGCTCTTTCTTCATTTTGAGCATACTCAGGCCAGGGATTCCGTTGCATAAATGAGGATGCATTGCTATTTTTTCATGTGTCTTATCAAATCACCCTTGAAATTTTGGTTCTGCTCTCCTGGAGATCCCTGGCTGAAATGAATAGGCGACCTGTTTTGGGAGCCCTGTGTCAGGCAATCAGAGATGAAGCTGGGAGAGGATGGTGATGTTGGTTGGCTTTTCCTGCCTTTGCATTTGGATAATTTTACAAAAATATAATTGGGTGTATTTCTCATGTGCTTCCTATAGCCATCGCAGTTAAAGAACAGAGGATGGCAGGGCTCTATGATGCCAAAGAGAACAAAAAAAAACATGTTGAGATTGAAAATGATGTTTAAACATTAATTTTCTCAGATGGTCAAATGTAGTGCTATGACATTGGAGTTATTGGTGAATTTTGTCAACAACATCTTTCTGGAGGGATGGTCCGAAGGTGTGAAAATGGTTGATAGGGTGGGGAAATAGATGTGCTGGTAGGAGGTTAGTGTTCTACAGTAGCATGAAGGCTGTTTGGTTTATGGATATTCAATGTAAGTCCCTTTCACTTGTCTATTTCAACAATGTTGATTTGGAGCTTGCTCTGAATAAGCGTATACACAAGCATAATGTAGCTCAATTACTGAAGCTAGAGTAACCTTGGTTTTGGAGTGGAGGTGACAAGAGTTGCAGAGTTTTGTTTTCATCCTCTAGGTTCACTCTATTCCAGTGAAGTGTTTGAGATCAGGTGAAAAATTATCACAGTACACAGCATTGCTGTATCCTAATCTGCACCAGGATTAAATGAGTGGTGGAAATATTGGTTAAAATTTGGTTTAGTAGATACAGAATGGAGGAAAATTCAAGGGAAGCCAGATCTGAATTGGGCTTTTTCCATTTCTTTTGGATGTAAATTACATTAATTGAACCTCTTGATAGATAGAATTTGTATGGAAACTGGGTGAATATCTCACTAGTCAGTGATAACTCAATTGAGGAGGGTGAGTACAGTGATTCTCCCTGTGATGAACAAGGAGACAAATATCTCCTTGGACAAAGAATGGGTAGTGAAATTTATTAAATTTAACTCACCACTTATTATCATTACAAGCTCCTGTTTCACTTTGGGAGTTGATTCGGGCTGTAAAAATTCATGGTTTTCACAAAATTCACAGGTGGAGTGTCACCATTAAGTATTGACTATAAACAAAGTGATGCTCCAGAAGAAGAACCAAGAACAATGGTTGTTTATTCAGGAAAAACAGATGGTGGGAGAGAGAGAGTCATGTGATTGTGAGTCATGTGATTGGGACACATGAATCATTCAATATTGATCAGTCAACCATCTGAAAACACAGAGGTGGAGTGACTGTGTGAAATGGACAATTCAGATAATTTTCCCTGTCAGGGGAATGATTGAACCACTGTGACCATTGTAATAGTCATTTTGATTGACCCATATTTGGGTAAAGGAAACAGGAGAATGCCTGAATTGGATCATGACCATTGTGATGACCATTTGGAAGCATCATGGAAGTCACATGTTTCATTTCTCCTAAGCAAGGAAAAGGGAAATTGTGACAACCATTTGCATGAAAGGACATTTCTCTGGAAGCAACTCAACAAGGATTCATGCATTTTTTGTCAGTCTGATCACTTGGTCTCTCACCTCCTTCCTGATTACTTTTGTGCATCAGTTTAAAAGTCTGAGTTTCAACACAGGATTTCTAAGACTGAACTTTGGGAATAACTTTCCAGAATTGTGCCTAAGCTGTAATGGTTTTGGTATTCCACACACACACACACACACACACACACACACACACACACACACACACACACACACACACACACACACACACACACAAAGTATACTGCACATCGTTGGGGTAGATTTAATTAAGATGTTATATTATTAGTCATTATTAATAAATATATTGCTTTAAAAATAACACTGTCTTGGTGAATTTTTATTGCTCCTGGTCTGCAACATAACCAAATGGGGGCTCGTTCGGGATACAACCAAAAATTGTTGCTTATCGATTGATTTTCAATTTGATTGGTTAAATTCCTTTTTGAAAGCCAACTAAAGGTTTGTATGTGTGGAAAAACAGCTTGAATGGATATTGATGAGTTTTTGGGATTGCTAACCTCTTCAGATTTGCAGAGGGTGAAAAGGAGCTTGTGGTGGTAAAACTATTGATGAAAATTGCAGAAATCCAAAGAGTTATAGTAGAACACTATGTAGCAGCGGGAAGTTTGGAGAGGAGGTGTTAGAATTGTTTCCTGAGAGTGAATTTCTTAAGCAGCAGTTAAACAGATGAAGCTAGGAAAATGTAGAAGCAAAGGAGTTATCACTGACTAGTGAGATATTCACTCAGTTTCCATACAAATTCTATCTATCAAGAGGAGAAGCAAAGGCAGTTTGAGAGAGACCAGAAGCAGTTTGAGCTAGAGTTAGAAAAATGTAGATTGGAGGAAGCAGAAAAGCAAAGGAGATTTGAGGCAGAGAAAGAAGAGAAACAAAGGGAAGAAGCAGAGAAGTAAACACAATTTGAAAGAGAGAAAATGAAAGAGAGAATTCCACCTTCAGGCACTAGTGAGAGGTTTGTAACCAGTAGGGAGATTAGGTTGGTTCCTCCATTTGATGAGGCTGAGGTTGACAAATAATTCCAGCATTTCAAGAAAGTTACTGAGAGTTTAAAGTTGCCAAAAAACCATTCGTCCCTCATGTTACAAAATATGATTAAAGGGAAAGCCCAACAAGCTTACTTTGCCCTTACAATCAGACAAGCTGATGATTATGCAACTGGAAAAGGAAGCTGTGCTTAAGGCTTATGAATTGGTTCCAAAAACTTATAGACAAAAATTCAGGAATTTGAGAAAATTAGTGAATTAGTCTTATATGAATTTTGCATATAACAAAGCTGTGTGCTTTGACCAATGGTGCTCATCAAAAGTTATAAATGGTGATTATAAAATTTGGAGAGAGCTTCTGTTACTTGAGGTAATTAAAAGGTGTGTTCCTAATCACATAAAAGCATATTAAGATGAAAAGGGAGCGGAAGCTTGGCAGGAATCTGATAAATTAGGAGATGAGTATGCTTTAACCCACAAGTAGAACCTTCCAAAAGGGTAATATTGACTCTCCAAGTAAATTAGAAAATAAATCAAGAAGTAGTGCGTGGGGTAAAAGGAAGAGATTTAAGAAAAGGGAAAACCTTCAGGTCCTCTTTGTCACTATTGTAAGAAACCTGGTCACAAATTCTTCCATGGTGAGAACAAAAAAGAGAGAAAAGGAGGGAGCACCAGATGCCTGTATTCAAAGAGATGAAAAACATAGAAATCAAAAATGGTTCAGGCTTGCTGATAACATAAGGGATGAATTCAAATGTTTTGCGTCAGAGGGTTTGGTTTCGGTAAAAGAAGGGTCACCACAAGTACCGGTGAAAATCCTTTGAGATACTGGAGTTGTCCAGCCACTTATGTTGGTCATTGTTTTGGAGTTTTGTGATGAGATAGCCATGGGTGAAATAAATTTGATTTGAGGTCTGGGGTGTGATCTGGAGTCGATACCTCTGCACAGGATAATATTGAAATCAGGATTACTTGATGGACCTGTTACAAATGGGATCTGATAAAGTTTACCAGTCAAGGGAGTTTTGTGATTATTAGGAAATGACTTTGTAGAGGGTAAAGTTGACCCCGTGGTGAGGTTGACAGGTAAGTCAGTGATTGAGGAGACAAAGACAGATTTTGATATATATCTCGCCTGTGCAGTGACTTGAGCTATGGCTATGAAACTTGCCAATGTAGATGGTCCTGTGCAGACTGATTTAAAAGGAACCAGAATCTGTGATAGTGCAAAACAGCGCTCAGGTTGTAATGATCTGCCAAAGACTTTACGCCTTTCTTTATTGGGCCAGAGTTCTGGTGTTAAACCCAAGTGTAAAAATTTGCTGTTATCCCAAAAAGAGTTTATAGCGGGGCAGAACAGAGATCCCAATCTTACTGAAGTGAGAGAGAAGGCTCTCTCTGATGATGAAATTAAGAAAGTGCCAGTTGGATATTATTTCCCGGAAGGGGTGTTGATGAAGAAGTGGAGACCATCTGATATCCCTGGCAGTGAAGAATGGGCAGATGTTCATCAGGTTGTAGATCCTAAAGCAGTGGATCTCAACCTTTTTCTTTCCATTCCCATACCACTTTAAGTAATCCTATGCCATCAGTGCTCTGCGATTATTAAGGGATTGCTTAAGGTGGTATGTGAATGGGAAGTGAAGGTTGAGAATCACTGCTCTAGACTTAATTGTTACTGAAATATTTTGCTTGAGAAAAATTGTAATTGACCCATTTCCTTTGGAGTTGTAAACTGTGCGCATAACGAATCAATTAGTTATGATTAAAACAGTGGTTTTCAAACTTTCTTTCCATCCACATACCATCTTAAGCAATCCTTTACTAATCACAGAGCACCTGTGGCATAGGGAATATTTAAAGTGATATGTGAGTGGAAAGAAAAAGGTTGAGAACCACTGTCCTAATGCCTATAGGGATGAAATTTTAACTTTGGTCCATAGCATGCCCTTAGATGGTTATCTTGGTGTAAGGAAAACTATATATAAGATTATGAAACAATTCCATTCGCCTAGTTTAAGAAAAGATGTTGTGACATTTTGCCAGGCACATCACATTTGTCAGGGTCCCCCAATGGCTCCTTTACAACTCATTCCAGTTTTAGACCATCCTTTTTCTAAATTCATTGTGATTGTGCGGGCCCTAGAAAAAAAAGCTGAGAATCAGCATTTGTTAACTGTCATATGTACAGCCTCCAGGCTTCCAGAAGCAGCACCACTTAACTAAAACTGAGTCAAAAGCTCTTATCAAAATTTTCACTTTAGTCCGTTTGCCTAAAGAGATCCAATCAGACTAGGGAAGTAATTTCATGTCAAGGCTGTTTCAGCAGATAGTTTATAAATTGGAGCTAACCGAATCACATCATATGCATATCATCCAGAATGTCAAGGGGCCTTGGAGAGTTTCCATTTAACCCTCAAAATCATGATGTGGACCTATTGTTTTGAGAATGAGAAGGAATGGAATGAGGGTGTCCATTTGCTTTTGTTTGCAGTGAGAGTGTATACAAGAATCATTAGGCTTAAGCCCTTTTGAGCTGGTGTTTGGCAATCAAGTTAGAAGACCTTTAGTGTTGTTGAAGGGATAATGGGTTAATGAGGATGTGCAGTTGAATTTGTTTCAACGTTTAAAGATTGTTCACAGAAAGTCTGTAAATTAGCTCAACAAAATTTGAAAACTGCTCAAAGCAAAATTATGATCTGATATGATAAAAAAAGACTAGGGTGAGAACTTTTAAACCAGGGTGATGTGTGGGGGGAGGGGGGGGGGGTGAAGTGTTAATACTGTTCCCAACAAATTCAAATCATTTTATGTCACAGCTTGTTCTGAAGTCATCTGACTTTGAGAAGCCATTTTCTTTAGCAGTAGATGCTACTGTTGAAGCTGTGGAAGCAGTGTTTTTACAAAAGAATGATTGTAATGATATTGACCTTCAAGTGGCTCACTTAACCAAGAAATTCAATGAACATCAAAAGAATTATTCTACCATAGAGGAAGAATTATTGTCCCTTGTACTGGTTTTGGTGCATTTTGATGTTGACATCTGCACAGCTCAGGGACTACTTGTTATTGACCATAATTCTTTTGTGTTCTTGAGTAAAATGAAAAACAAGAATAGTCTATTATTAAACTGGAGTTTAATTCTGCAGCAATATGATTTAATAATAACTCATATTAAAGGCAAAGATAATGTGATTGATGATTGCCTTTCAAGATGTTAAGTTTGCAACATTGCTGAAAAATGTTATATTTATCTGTATTATATCATGTAACAATAGTGGATGTGGTATTTCAAATATTTTGTAGGTTGCAGTTACAATTTTGCTCTTACAGCTCAAACTTTTACTTTGTTGGGGGAGGTTTTAAAAACTGTTTCATTTTGGGGGTTGATTCAGGCTGCAAACATTTACAGTTTTCACAACATTTCTCAGATGGAGTGACACCATTAAGTATTGACTATAAACAAAGTGATGCTCCAGAAGAAGAACCAAGAACAATGATTGTTTATTCAGGGAAAACAGATGATGAAAGAGAGAAAGAGAGAGAGGGAGTAGACATGTGATCATGAGTCATGTGATTGATTAACACCTGAATTCTTCAAATGTCTCTATCAGCCATCTGAAAACACAGAGGTGGATTGACTCTATGTGAAATGACAATTCAAATGATTCTCCCTGTCAGAGGAATTATTGAACCACCATGACCATTGTAATAGTTATTTTGATTGACCAGTATTTGGCTAAAGGAATTGGATCATGACCATTGTGATGGTCATTTCAACTGACCCGTGCCTGGGTTTTGGAAGCATCATGGAGGTCACATGTTTCATTTCCCCTAAGCAAGGAAAAGGGGAGTTGTGACAGCCATTTGCATGAAAGGACATTTCTCTGGAAGCAACTTGACAGGGTTTGTGAGTTTCCGGCAGTCTGATCACTCAGTCTCTCACCTCCTTCCTGATTACTTCTGTGCATCAGTTTAAAAGTCTGAGTTTCAACACAGGATTTCCAAGACTGAACTTTGGGAATGACTTTCCAGAATTATGCCTAAGCTATAATGGTTTGAGTATTCCACACATACACACACTAAAGTATATTTGTGCATAGTTGAGGTAGATTTAATTAAGATGTCATATTATTAGTAATTATTAATAGATATATTGTTTTAAAAATAACACTTTCTTGGTGAATTTTTATTGCTGCTGATCTGTGATGTAACATGATGATTTAATTATTATGGAACTCAGAGAGACAACACTGATATGAAGTCAATTTATGTGACATCAATGCACGCACACACGTGTGCACAAACACACAAACACACACACACACACACACACACACACACACACACAGATATTCAATCTATATTAACTTTTGCAAGATATATAAATAAATATAGATTGGGCATCTCTATATTCACTCTCAATGCATATCTCTTAAAAAAATCAACAATCCGTATTTTTGAAGGCATCTTGACCTATCATTTAATTTTTGGCTTCCTATATAATAACTGGCCTGCCTTATGAGGAATGAATGAGCAGGTTCTACTTATATTCATTAAATCTAATAGAAGGAGAGATGATTGCATTGTACAGTAGAGATATGACAGCGTAGATGCTGGGAGGATGTGTGGGAACAGCTTCATAATAAGGAGATGCCCAGTTCAAATGGAGATGAAGGGAACATTTAGCTTCTCAGATGTTTTAAATATTGTAAATATTTAGAATCCTTTGCACTGAAACTAAAATAGATTTGTCGCTCATCAGTAGGGTAGACCAGGCCTTTGGATAGCAGGCAAGAAATTACCAAGATTAGAATGAATGATGGAACATGCTTGATGAATGATATGGCTCCCTCCTGCCCCTATTATTATGTGCATATACGTATGATTCAAGTTACTGAGTCACACTAAGTTGCTAAACCAAATGAAAAGGTGCCAAATAGAGCAGGAGTGGATCATAGGTAAAAGATCACACAAAAAAATAGCAACGGCATAGAAGAGGAGGATAGCTTATCTGAAGCACACCTTTCACACTTCTATAGGTTGACAATTGAGGGCAAAGCTGCTTAAACATATTTTAAAATTATAACGTGGTATTGACAGTCTAATAACATAAAATAGGCAGGTTTTCCCATAATAAATGATACAGGAGACATTGATCTTTGTTAATTTTACTCTTACCTTTTGTATTCAATTCAAATTGAATGAACAAACAATGCTAAGAATTTGTTGATTTTACCCTCAACTTTCACCCATTTCAATTTATGTAGGAGGCCATATTAGTTTCCAACACAATGTGTGTATGTTCCTTTTTTTCCCGTATTGGAGATTATTGCTTGAGTTATTTATACTGGCTTGACATGAATCCTTTGCTGTGGAGTAGAGCTCATTTCCGTTATCCTGAAGTGGCAGTTTTTACCCTGGCTGGGATCAAAGTAAATAACTGTGCTCTAGTTGAGAAACCTGAGTGGGAATCAGTTGGAAATTCGCAACTAATTCCGTCCTGCAGGCACAGTGTAAATGATGCTCTTGAAATGGCTATTGGACAGGAATTGTTCCTTATATGAAATGCAGCACCAAATATTGAAGTCCTTTCGCTGAGCAAGTGAATGAGATTTCGACATTGATGGATTGATAGCAAAGTACAGAAAGGACAGATGAAGACACAGAGTCTTAAACCTATAACAAGGTTCCCATTATTAAAGATGACATTTGGTAGAAGACACTACAAAGTACAGGAATAAAAACAAAGATAATACTTATCAACAAACTATGGAAATTATTTTCATAAATCTAAGATACTGCTTATTACATTAAAAAACTAGGAACTATTTGTGTTTCTTGCAGTGGAGCCAAATCCACAGTGCCATAGTCGTTAAGGTTTACAACAGTATCTATGAGTATAGTGTCCTTTGGGTCAGTTGCTATGGAGACTTCAATAAGTGCCACAGTAGGAGTTTATATCTGCATTGGGGTTGGCACAGCAACAGCTCTAATGTTTGCAGGAATGTGGTTTAATAATACTCTATGCTGACCCTTTAAAGGCTAATAGAGTGGATGTAGATTGTAAATGTTAGCACAAACCTACACAAAAAGATTCATGTTGGCAGTTTATAGCACATTATTTGACAAGCTGACATTAAAAGCAATCAGGCTAAGGAAGACCTGAAGAAAACCTGTGGTGAATAATTATATATTTATATGCAAAATGTATTTGTATATATTATTGGCATTTAATACCAGCATTCATGGTTTTCAAAGAATTGCATTTCTTTGACAGCCAGCAACTTTTAGTCATAGAATAGCAAGATGATTCAATTTTATCTACCTTTGAAATGTCAAATGAATACCATTTTGCAGAAGACATGCATTAAAATACAGAATTGGTACAAGTACCTGTAATATGGTTTAACACCTCTTGTCATACAATTCGGTCACCATTAGCAAAGAGCAGGTACTTACAAAATATTTTTGTTCATGAGCCTGCCACTGGACAATTTAGTAGTACATGCAAGGTCTTTTCTCCACATGCTCCCCAAGTGCATGGTTTGGGAAGGAAATTGGATGTCGGCACTTGGGTCTGATGCACAGAGGGTTGCAGGAGTGAAAGGCTTCACAGTTGGTGGAGTTGGGTCAATAAGAAGAGGAATGAGACTGGGTTAGTGAGTTAATGGAACGGGATTTGGTTACCAGGGACTGATGTTGCTGTGATTAAAAGAGTCGGTAGTCTAATTAGGGATCATGAGTTAGGTGTCAATTGTGAATTGGTGGTCAGAGTCAATTGTTTACTTCTGGTAGGGCTTGAGGGGTCAATGGGATGTTTGAGGTGGGGAAAACTGGCTTTGGAGGAAGATTGCTGTGTGGAGACATAAAAAAATTGGGTTTGGGTTGCAAGCTTAAGTTTGGGGTTGTTACCTTTTTGGAGCAGTATGAGGGCCCAATGTAGAGCAGAGTCAATGTTATCAGAGAATCTACCTGCATCAGATTAACCCTGCTGACCATGAACATCCTTAGGGGATCTGCTTTTTCCATGAGTGACCTGCAGATTACATGGACCACTCACACACCACTGAAAATCTTGAATACTTGGCATCTGGATGTATATTGCATATTATTGGAGGACAAGCTGCACGCCTGCTGCCCTCTGCCTTATTACATGTCAGAATCAAAGTAGGGAACATTAGAGCATTAAAAAAAGCTGAAGAAGGCTATTTGCTTCCTCATACCTGATGTACCATTCAAAATCAAATCAAACTAAACTTTGTCCAGCACCTTTATTCTCTTTATATCCAACAATCTATCAATGTCTCTCTTTAATGTTCTTAACCTCTGCCTTAAATTCCATAATTAACAGAAAACTCATTCCCAAACTTCAGGATCTAGGCCCCAGTGCTCCCTCTATAACTAGGTGCTTGACTTCCTGTCTAAGAGACTGCAATCAGTGAAGATCTTCTTAACATCTCCTCCACAATCACACTCAACAACAGCACTCTTCTAGGATGTATACTCATTCCCATGCTATACTCCCTCTATACCTGCAACTGTACAGATAAATACTCTTCCAACTCCATCTCCATCATCTCTACATCAGTCAGTTAAGCCCTATTACAATTTTCTATGCTTCAATGAGATCACCTCTAATTCTTCTGAACTCTGGAATAGGTAAAATAGTTGGCTTTGTTTTTCTCATTAGAAAATTACATTCCCCTTCTTCCCTCCCAATGAAGGAACCAGCCTGGTGAATCTTTGTCTCACTCCCCCTATTAAAGTGTAACCTTTGTTTCATCTTGTATTTGTATGTGTGCATTCTTAGACAACACATGGATGAAGGAAAAGGTTCTTTACTTTAAAGTTGATATAAACAGCACATGAGGCATGCCATGAGGCTGAAAGTCTCCATTACAGATCTGCTTCTGTGTGTCAGCCCCCTGCTGGCTGCCAAGTCTAATCAAACAGTAAGGCATTGCTAGTTGCATTGCAACTATGATCACTATCATTACAACCTTCTTTGGGAATGGAAATCATACCTAAACACTGCCTTCTCAGGGCTCTATATAATTGTAGTTAGGCATCTTTACTCGTTTATTGATGTCTTCTTGCAATAAGATCAAGCTACCTTTTGCCTTCCCAATTGTTATGCCAGAAGGAAAATCATAGGCTTCACAATCAGTACAATGTTCCTGCTTTTATTCATGACATTTCCCAAAATTAATTTGGTTGTTTAACACCATGTTTTTATAAGTAATTTTTGTACACTTATTTTGCATGTTTTATAACTCAGGACCATTAACTGCAAACAAATTATATTTAATTTCCAGAAGTAAATGATATAAATAAATAGAATTCCATGTTCAAAGTTCAAATATATTGTCAGAGTATATAAATGACATCACATATAATCCTGAGATTTTTTTTCCTGTGGGCCAGGCAGGATTTCTACTTAATGAGAGTGCAAAAAACTACTCAAGAAAGATATGTATGCAAAAGAGAGAAATGTAAACAAAGAAATGTAAACAAATTGTGCAACATAAAATATTCATTCAAAAATGAAATGCAAAGTAGGTCCTTAAATGAGTCTCTCATTGAGTTTATTGTTCAGGAATTAGATGGTGGAAGGGTAGCAACTGTTTCTGGACCTGGTGGTACAAGTCTTGTGGCACCTATACATCTTTCCTGATGGCAGCAGTGGGAAAAGAGCTGTGGATCCTTGATTGTTGCTGCTCTCTGTGGCAGCACTCCATGTAGATTTTCTCAGAGATGGGGAGAATTTTGTCTGTGATGTACTGCGTTGCATTTTAGCAGGCATAGTTACCTTCAGTCAGTTGCAATGGGCTGGTCATTTTGTTCACATTCCTGACTCCTGATTCCTGAAACTGATTCTGATTGAGCTCTGTTATGAGAAGATTTTACCAGGTGACAAAGAGAAAAAAAAATCAAGGATATGCTTAAAGATTTCATGAAGAAGTGGAATATTCTTACTAACTCCTAGGAATTTGTGGTCTACAATACACAAAGTGGAGAAAGATTGAGAACTTTGAGGTTTTGCATGGGGAACGTGCGGAAACCCTGAACAAGGAGTGCATTACCACATAAACTACCTACCCAAGTTCCCCAAAGGCCACTTCCCTTCATGTAACACAGTTCTCACATTATCCTTATTAACCAATCCAGAAACCACAGAACCAAAGTGAAATCAAGTCACCCTCAATCTCAAGGGGCTGCCTAAAGGAGAAGTGGAGGACTCACTGCAAGGTTTGTTTAAAAAAAATTTGCAAGAAAACTCTTGAAAATTAGGACAATAACTTTAACTCATCATTATTGTGAGAAGTTACCATAATGAAATATCAAATCATTTTGGTTACTTGGTCAATTTTACAGTATTATTTAAATATTATTTAATACCAGCAGACTTTGGATCCCACTTTGGTTCAAATTGTTGTGGATTTCTTCATAAATGTGTATGGTCATTTTTATATGCAAATCAAGTTGCAGTTAACATGTAGCAATAATTAATTGCAAATCGAAAGTGCCAGAGGGATTCAAATCACTGGTGTTATTATTTCTAATCTTAACTTAGAAAATACATTGAAAAGAATGACAAAAATATTACTGAAATAACGCGTTAAAATGTCAACTATATGATTCAGATTTCCTAAAGCATTGTGGCCAGTGAAGTCTTAATAAGACAGTCAGAATTATGATGTGAGTGATTCAGTAGCCAATTTGTACACAAATACATCCTGCAAATGTCAATGGAATAATTATCTATTTTCATTATTGTTAATTAACATAAATGCATTGATGAGGAGACTAGTATTAATGACCATCCTCTTTGAAATGTTGTCCATATGTCATTTCATGTCCATCTGAGACTGATTTCCAACTCATTCAGTCCTGATAATGTGTTATTTCCTCAGCACTGGTTTGAAGAGTCTATCTGCATTTGCATGGTAGCTGCTCTTGAGTGGGTCTTAAATCCTCAAATTTCCAACAACAAATGCTTGGAATTTCTATAAGTTTAATAAGATCACTTCCATATGCATTCCAACATGTATTAATGGATAAATGCTTATTATAATACTCATTTATCAATCCCACTTAATCAGTCATCTGTGTAACCTCATCAGCAATTATAACAGAAGATTTATTCAAACCAGTTAAATTTAGAGAACATTGGAAAATGGAGCATGTTATAGATTGTGCATTAACAAAGGAGGTAGTCTTCCATGAAACCATTATACACCTCCTGGCTGCAGCTAAGGCAACCTTCACAAAAGAAATTTGATAACTTAAAATTCATGTTGCCTATATCTCCCAAAATATACACTTCCTGATCTTATGGAAAATCCACTTTTTTGTAATTTTTTTTAAGAATGTCCCCCAAATTCACCAAAAAAGGCCTAACGTTTGTACATAGCTAGGTGGAGTGGACAAAGGTTCCAAACTCTACACCACGACGAAAGCACATTTCTGAAATATCAAATTTTGATTTATGTTGTGAGGTATAATTTATGTAAGAAATTATATTGCACCAATTTATATCTGGTATTAATGATTCCAATCATATTGGAATCCAATCATATAGGTCTTGCCATGACTCTTCATTAATTTTTGTATCTAAGCCCGACTCCCATCTCTCCCTAGATCTATGTAAATTTGATATTGGACTCTCACTTTGGAATTATGTGATACATTCTATAAAAAAATTTATATACATTCCCCTGTCGAATTGGAATCTCCACCTTGTTGCATCTAGGCAACGTGAGTTTTAAGTTAACAAAGCACTAAATTTCTTTTGGGAAGGTGACCTTGGCTGTAGCCAGGAAGTGTACAGCAGCTTCATGGAAATCCAACTCCCAGTTAACCATCTCACAATGGTGCACACACACACACACACACACACACACACACACACACACACACACACACACACACACACACACACACACACACACACACACACACACACACACACACACACACACACACACACACACACACAATTTGTTTATGGCTTGTTGAGTTTGTAAAAATCCAAAATAAAATATTCAAAAGCAAATGAGGTAGCCATACAGCTTCCTTATGTTTTTGTTGTCACCTGAGAGAGAATACATATTTACTGTTCTATGTATCATTTACAAATCACTATTTGAGGGTGGGCAGGGTGGTTTGCCAGTGAGCAGAAGGTTCAAAATTTTCTGCAGTGAGTTGGTCGGAGACTCATTAACACAAGCGTGACAGTAGCATGTATTATGTCTATGTTTCGGAACAATTAGGCATAATGATAATCCATGCATCAATTTAATCTCCCTGAGTCGAAGGAGGAGAAGCTCGGAGAGAGTGACGTGGAGGTAAGCAGTTAAATACAAGGGCTTACTGGGGCTTGGGCCTACTCAAATCGGGCTGGGAGTCTGAGGAGTAGGAGCTTGGAGAGAGTGATTGGGTTAATTGGTCAAAGGTTAATTGGTCAAGGGGCCAAGTAAAAGGGGAGGGAGCGGCCAGCGAGGAGCGGTGCACTGAGTGAGTGGGGCCCTGAAGGAGTGGGGCCCTGAAGGAGTGGGGCCCTGAAGGAGTGGGGCCCTGAAGGAGTGGGGCCCTGAAGGAGTGGGGCCCTGAAGGAGTGGGGCCCTGAAGGAGTGGGGCCCTGAAGGAGTGGGGCCCTGAAGGAGTGGGGCCCTGAAGGAGTGGGGCCCTGAAGGAGTGGGGCCCTGAAGGAGTGGGGCCCTGAAGGAGTGGGGCCCTGAAGGAGTGGGGCCCTGAAGGAGTGGGGCCCTGAAGGAGTGGGGCCCTGAAGGAGTGGGGCCCTGAAGGAGTGGGGCCCTGAAGGAGTGGGGCCCTGAAGGAGTGGGGCCCTGAAGGAGTGGGGCCCTGAAGGAGTGGGGCCCTGAAGGAGTGGGGCCCTGAAGGAGTGGGGCCCTGAAGGAGTGGGGCCCTGAAGGAGTGGGGCCCTGAAGGAGTGGGGCCCTGAAGGAGAGGGGCCCTGAAGGAGAGGGGCCCTGAAGGAGAGGGGCCCTGAAGGAGTGGGGCCCTGAAGGAGTGGGGGCCTGAAGGAGTGGGGCCCTGAAGGAGTGGGGCCCTGAAGGAGTGGGGCCCTGAAGGAGTGGGGCCCTGAAGGAGTGGGGCCCTGAAGGAGTGGGGCCCTGAAGGAGTGGGGCCCTGAAGGAGTGGGGCCCTGAAGGAGTGGGGCCCTGAAGGAGTGGGGCCCTGAAGGAGTGGGGCCCTGAAGGAGTGGGGCCCTGAAGGAGTGGGGCCCTGAAGGAGTGGGGCCCTGAAGGAGTGGGGCCCTGAAGGAGTGGGGCCCTGAAGGAGTGGGGCCCTGAAGGAGTGGGGCCCTGAAGGAGTGGGGCCCTGAAGGAGTGGGGCCCTGAAGGAGTGGGGCCCTGAAGGAGTGGGGCCCTGAAGGAGTGGGGCCCTGAAGGAGTGGGGCCCTGAAGGAGTGGGGCCCTGAAGGAGTGGGGCCCTGAAGGAGTGGGGCCCTGAAGGAGTGGGGCCCTGAAGGAGTGGGGCCCTGAAGGAGTGGGGCCCTGAAGGAGTGGGGCCCTGAAGGAGTGGGGCCCTGAAGGAGTGGGGCCCTGAAGGAGTGGGGCCCTGAAGGAGTGGGGCCCTGAAGGAGTGGGGCCCTGAAGGAGTGGGGCCCTGAAGGAGTGGGGCCCTGAAGGAGTGGGGCCCTGAAGGAGTGGGGCCCTGAAGGAGTGGGACTTCCAGCCTTTGGCTCAACAGGCTTAGGCAAAAGCAGGCGAGGAGAAAGGTAAGTGGCATTATTTTAGCTCAGTCATGCCTATGGGGTTAGTGCTTTGTACTGGATGTCAGATGTGGGAACCATGGGTGAGTCCCACCCTCCTGAATAGCCACATCTGCGTCAGGTGCACCAAGATGCAGTTCCTTAAGGACTGAGTTGGGGAACTGGAGCTGCAACTTGAGGACCTATGGCTAGTAAGGGAGAGTGAGGAGTTGATAGATTCAACTTTCAGGGACATAGTTACCCCAAGACCAGATGTGTCAGGTAAGTGGGTAACTGTCAGGGGAGGGAAGAAAAATACCAGGTAAATGGAGAGCACACCTGTGAATATCCCTCTCAGTAACAGGTATATTTTGTTGGATGCTGTTGAGGGAGATGACCTGACAGAAGCTGGCAGCAGTGACTAGGTCGCTGGCACTGAGCCTGGCATGGTGGACCAAAAGGTAAAGAGGAATGCAGTGGTCATTGGGGACTCCATTGTCAGAAATACAGACAGGAGATTCTGTGAGCCAGATAGGTATGCCCGCATGGTGTGCTGCTCCCTGGTGCAAGGGTGCGGCTTATCTCAAATCGGATCCAGGGTATTCTAAAAGGGGAAGGCATACAGCCTGATGTCTTGGTACATGTGGGTACCAATGACAGATAAAAAGAAGGAGGAAGTACTGAAAAAGGATTACAGAGAGCTAGGACATAAACTAAGAAATAGGACAACCAGGGTGGTGATCTCTGGTTTGCTACCTGTGCCAAGTGCAACTGAGGACAAAAATGGAAGGTTAAGAAAAATGAATGTGTGGCTGAGGGGCTGGTGTAAAGGACAGGGTTTTGGCTTCTTGGATCATTGGGATCTCTTTTGGGGAAGGCATGACTTCTACAAGAAGGATGGGTTACACCTAAACCCAAAAGGGGTCAATATATTGGCAGCTAGGTTTGGTACAGCCGTCGGGTGCGGTTTAAACTAATTTGGCAGGGGGGTGGGAATCTGTATGATAGGGCAAAGGACAGAAAAGATAAAACAGGAAAAGTTAGGTTAGGCAGCGAAAGTAAAAAATCAGAAAGAGCAAGGAGGGTAAAAAAAGCAAATCTGAAGGCTTTATATCTTAATGCAAGAATGCAAGTAGATGAATTAGCTGTGGAAATTGAGATAAACAAATATGATTTGATTGGGATTACAGAAACATGGCTGCAGGGTGGGCAAGCCTGGGAACTTAACATCCCGGGGTATACGATATTTAGGAGGGATCGGCAAGAAAGAAAAGGGGGTGGGGTAGTATTGATGGTGAGAGAAGGGACCGACACGATTGACAGAAAGGATGTCAACTCAGAAGATGCGGAATCTATATGGGTAGAACTGAGGAAGGGTAAGGGGCGGAAAACATTAGTGGGGGTGGTATATAGGCCTCCAAATAGTAGTGTAGAGGTGAGGGAAGGACTTAAAAGAGAAATTAGAAAAGCGTGCAATAAGGGAACAGCTGTCATCATGGGAGACTTTAATTTGCATATAAGATTGGACTAGCCAAATTAGTAAAAATACTGAGGAGGAGGAATTCGGGACGGTTATCTAGACCAATATGTCGAGGAACCAACTCGGGAGCATGCCATTTTAGATTGGGTATTATGCAATGATAAGGGGCTAATCAACAATCTTGTTGTACGAGGCCCTTTGGATAGGAGCGATCACAATATGATCGAATTCTCACTCGACATGGAGAGTGATGAAATTAAAACCGAGACTAAGGTCCTGAATTTAAATAAAGGGAATTATGATGGTATGAGACGGGAGTTGAGTAAGATTGATTGGGTGGTGTTTATGGGGGAGTTGACTGTTGATAGACAATGGAAAGCATTCACAGATCTAATGGAGAAATTGCAAAAAATCGTTTATACCGGTTTGGCATAAAAATAAACCAAAAAAGGTGACTCAACCGTGGATAACAAGGGAAATGAGAGACAGCATTAGGTCCAAAGAGAGAGCATATCAATTGGCCAAAAAAAGTACCACAACCGAAGACTGGGAGCAGTTCAAGATGCACCAAAGGAGGATAAAGGGATTAATCAAGAGAGCAAAAATAAATTACGAAAGTAAGCTTGCGGCAAATATTAAAACCGACTGCAAAAAGCTTTTATAAATATGTCAAGAGGAAAAGATTGGTGAAATCCAGAGTAGGTCCTTTGCAGTCGGAATCAGGGGAATATATAATGGGGAATAAGGAAATGGCAGACCAATTAAATTCTTACTTTAGTTCTGTTTTTACAAGAGAGGATACAAATAACCTCCCAAGGATGTTGGGAAACATAGAGACTAATGCAAGGGAGGAACTGAAAGAAATCAGTATCTCTAAGGACATGGTCTTGGGGAAATTGATGAGATTGAAGGCAGATAAATCCTAAGGGCCTGATCATCTACATCCTAGGGTACTTAAGGAAGTGGCCATTCAGATAGCAGATGCTTTAAGAATTATTTTCCAGATCTCAATAGACTCAGGATCAGTACCCATGGATTGGAGGGTAGCTAATGTTACCCCACTATTTAAAAGGGGGGGTAGAGAAAAAGCGGGGAATTATAGGTCGGTGAGCCTTACATCAGTAGTTGGCAAAATGATGGGATCCATTCTTAAGGATGTAATAGCGGAGCATATGACTAGCAGAGAAGGGATTGGACGGAGTCAACATGGATTTACAAAAGGTAAATCGTGCTTGACAAATCTATTGGAATTCTTTGAGATGGTGACAGGTAAAATAGATGGGGGAGAGCCAGTAGATGTGGTGTACCTGGGCTTCCAAAAGGCCTTCGATAAGGTCCCGCATAAACGACTGGCTTACAAAATCAAGGCTCATGGGATTGGGGGCAAAGTATTGATGTAGATTGAGAACTGGCTGGCAGGTAGAAGTCAGAGAGTTGGGATAAATGGCTCGTTTTCTGAGTGGCAGGCGGTGACCAGTGGGGTGCCACAGGGATCTGTACTGGGACCCCAGCTGTTCACAATTTACATTAATGATCTGGATGAGGGGATTGGATGTAATATCTCCAAATTTGCAGATGACACTAAGCTAGGAGGGGTTGTGTGCACGGAAGTGGGGGTCAGGAAGCTCCAGTGTGATTTGGATAAATTGAGGGACTGGGCAGATACATGGCCAATGCACTACAATGTGGATAAATGTGAGGTTATCCACTTTGGTAATACAAACCGGAGGGCAGATTACTATTTGAATGGCAATAGATTAAGAGATGGGGAAGTGCAGAGAGACCTAGGGGTACTTGTACACCAGTCTCTGAAGGCGAGCATGCAGGTACAGCAAGCGGATGAAAAGGCAAATGGTATGTTGGCCTTCATATCAAGAGGGTTTGAGTATAGGAACAAGGATACCTTACTGCAGCTGTACAGAGCCTTGGTGAGACCACACCTGGAGTATTGTGTGCAGTTTTGGTCAACTTATCTAAGAAAGGATGTTCTTGCAATGGAGGGAGTGCAGAGGCGATTCACCAGGTTGATACCTGGAATGGCAGGAATGACTTATGAGGAAAGATTGCGCAAATTGGGATTATACTCGCTGGAGTTTAGAAGATTGAGAGGGGATCTCATAGAAACATAAAATTCTGGCAGAACTGGACAGAGTGGATACAGATGGGATATTTCCAATGATGGGAAAATCCAGAACCCTGGGCCATGGTTTGAGGATAATAGGCAAATCATTTAGGACCGAGATGAGGAGGAATTTCTATACCCAGAGGGTGGTGAATCTGTGGAATTCATTGCCACAGAGGGCAGTGGAGGCAGGTTCATTAAATATATTTAAGAGGGAATTAGATATATTTCTTCAGTATAAGGGTATTAAAGGTTACGGAGAGAAGGCGGGGACGGGGTACTGAACTTTAAGATCAGCCATGATCTCGTTGAATGGCAGAGCAGGCTCGAAGGGTCGAATGACCTACTCCTGCTCCTATCTTCTATGTTTCTATGTTTCTATAAGTGCTGCAAAGTTGACAGTTCAGTCCTGAGCCCATCATGAGGGATGATGTCCACTTTGCAAAGTCACATTTTTATCATGGCATTTGATGGATTCAGAAGTCATGTGGATGCCATGCTGTGGGCCTGCAAGAATCAGCAAATAGATCATATGGCCAGTTGATGCAAGGAAGTGAACTGCCAGTACCATTGAAAAGGCAAGCCAGAGAGGTGACCTGGAACATGGCCGTCCATGCTACAATTCAATGCTGCACATGGCCTTAGCGCAAGAACCACCAAATAGATCATAGGGCCAGTTGATGCAAGGAAGTGAAATGCCAGTGTCATTGAAAAGGCAAGCCAGAGAGGTGACCTGGAACATGGCCATCCGTGCAACAATTCAATGCTGCACATGGCCTTAGCTGGTGGAGAAAGGGGAACCATGTGAAACTCAACCGTGTCATGCTGGGCATATTTCTCTAAACCCTCACAATGATCTCCCTCAAATATACACCAAAACATCTCTTCTCCTTTCAGGTGCACTCATTCTCTCTGCTTAGATCCCCAGCAAAGGCACCCAGCTCCACTTTATGCAAATCCATGCCTTCTTCACAGACACTGTGCTCTCCATCTGTCGACAGAATTCACTAAAAGATTAAGCAGAAAATTAGGGATGACCTTTCAGGTATCTTGCAACTCAGACATAGAGGAGGCTGTCATGGAGGTAACCTTTGCCAGGAATTGTGGTTATTAGAAATTAATAGATGATGGCCATATATTTTTACCTCATCCAGTTAGTATCATGGAACACTCATCCAAATAGAGTTACATCAGATAAGCAATGATAATCTTAATTGTTCTTCCCTTTATGGTTCTGACTGATATCTTTAATCTTCAGAGGGTATGCAGCAGGGCCACTGGTCTGCTAATGTGGCTGGCTGTCACACTTTTTCAAGGGGGCAGCATGGCAAACCTCATGTCTAGTATGAACTAATTCACAAAATCACCCTTTGGCTTCATTGTCATAATTAGTTGTGCTTTCACTATTGATTCACATATCACAAAGGAGCAAGTGAGGGGCAGTAATGAACAATTACCATCAATGTTTGCATGCTGCTTCAATTCTGAACATTAGTGCAGAGTTGTGCCATTTTGAGGGCTATCGAATCTGAAGTAGCAGTAAGATGCAGATAGGATTTCCAGATACAGGTATATCCCACTTTATGAAAGTAGACCCATCCAGTACTATTGAAGGCTATTTTCGTAATAGCGAAAATCAATTCAAATTTCTTTCGGATAATAAACACTGGTTTCTTCGTAAAAGAAAATTTGTGTAAAGTGAGTATTTGTAAAGCAGGGTATACCTGTGCACAATGTTCACCTGGAGAAGTTTGCCTTGAGCATACATTACAAGATTACACAGGTCTTTGTGATAAGACCATAAAGCATAGGAGCAGAAATAGTCTATTCAGCCCATCAAGTCTGCCCCACAATTCAAACATGAGTTGATCCATTTTCCAACTCATTCCCACTCCCCAACCTTCTCCCCCTAACCTTTGATACCCTCAGGGTCAGTGCCAAGGGCGGGGGGGGGTTCATCTGCAGGCATTACCCCCCAAATAAGGTGCTGTGTTTCTCCTCCCCCCCCCAACCATACAGTCATGGCCATCCCTGGCTGTCAGACCCACCCTCACTCCCTCCCACGTCACTAGTGATTCTCACTTTGTACATCACTAGCCTGTATCAAGCATCAGTAGCGTTTAGTGACGCTTGATTCAATAAAAGGATTGCCCTTGTGTCCCACGTCGGATGGGGCGAATGGTTAACGATAGGTAGGTCCTGGCTAGTACCACCCCCTCTTCGCTGAACAAGCTCCCCTCTAACACACTAATGCCCCACTCTAACATACATTCTGGTGCTGACCCTGTATGCCCTTGCTAAACAAGAACCTATCAGTCTCTGCCTTAAAGACACCTAATGACCCGACCTTTACAACCACCTGTGCAACAAATTCCTCAGATTTACTACTATCTGGCTAAAGAAATTCCTATGCATCTCTTTTCTAAGCGATGCCCTTCAATCCTGAAGTTGTGTTCCTTTGTCCTAGATTCTCCCACCATGGGAAACAACGTTTCTACATCTACTCTGTCACGCCTTTCAATATTCAAAATGCTTCAGTGAGATCCCCCCTCATTCTCCTAAATTCCAAAGAATACAGGCCATGAACTGTGAAACGCTCCTTGTTGTTAACACTTTCATTCCTGGGATTACTCTTGTGAACCTCCTCTGAACCATCTCCAACATCAGAACATAGTTTCTTAAATGTGGAGCCCAAAACTGCTCACAATACTCCAAGTGAGATCACACGAGTGCCTTATAGAGCATGAACGTCACGTACCTGCTCCTATATTCTATTCCTATGAATGCCAGGAATGCTTTTGCCTTCTTTATCATTATCTCAACCTACCTTCAGGCTTACCTTCAGGCTACCCTGCTCGAGGACTCCCAGGTCCTTTGCATCTGCGAATTTTCAATTTTGCCCTTTAATTTTTTTTCCCAACCAAAATACATGACCATATATTTTCTGACAATATATTTCATTTACCACTTCTCTGACAATTCTCCGATTCTCTCCTTCTCCAGCCTTTGTTTCCTCTACACTACATGATCCTCCACCTACCTGTGTATCACCTGCAAACTTGGCCACAAAGCCATTCATTCCATAATTCAAATCATTAATATACAAGATAAAAATAAATGGCTCCAACACCAAACACTGGAACACCACTAACAACAGGCAGCCAATCCACATGTGATCCTTGTATTCCAACTCTCTGCTTCCTGCCAATCACCTAATGCTCTAACCATGCTTGTAGATTTCCTGTTGTATCATGGGGTCTAATGTTGTTAAGTAGCCTTGTGTATAGCACCTTGTCAAATACTTTTTGAAAATTTAAATACACAACATCAACGGCATCTCCCTTATCTAGCTTGCTTGTCACCTCCTCAAAGAATTCTAATTTTGTTAGTCAGTCAAGATTTTTGCTTAAGGAAACCATGCTGGGTTTGTCCTATCCTGTCATGTGTCTCTAAGTACTCCATTATGTCATCCTTTACAATCGACTCCAACCTCTTCCCAACCACAGATATCAGGCTAACTGGTCTTTTCTGCTGCCTCCCTACCTCTTGAACAGTGTGGTGAGCATGCCAGAATCTATTAATTCTTGAAAGATTATTACCAATGCCTCCACAATCTCTACCTCTACTTCTTTCAGGGTGCAATCCATCTGGTCTGGGAGACTTATTCACCCTTAGAACATTAAGGTTTCTGATCACATTCTCCCTGGAAACTGCACTCACTTCACTTCTCCTTTGACATTTGGTACACTGCTGGTGTCTTCCACAGTGAAGACTGATGCAAAATACTCATTTAATTCCTCTGCCATCTCCTTGCTCCCATTATTATTTCTTCAGTGTCAGTCTGCTATCTATTCTTATCTCTCTTTTATTCATGTCCATGACAATATGGTACTGCATTCACATGCAGGTCCTCAACAAGAATGGGTGTGAGCTGCTCATTTTTCATTGCTTGTTTCTCCTGCACCTTCAGCTTCTCCTGCTTATTCTTATCTTTGTCCAACAGAAGGTTGTCTCCAGCTTATATCTCCAACCCTTGTTGTAGCACAATATTGTGTAGATTGTAGCAGGCCACGGACATTCTGGAGCCACAGGCTGATACGTATTGTAAACCAACTCTGGATCTGTTCAGGCAATTGAAGTTTATCTTCAGCATGCTGTTGATTTTCTTGATCACCTTTCTTGTTAGCTGCTGGGTCCAGTTATATTGCCTCTGTTTATCCTTGCTTGGGTTCATCCTATCCATAATGAAGCATTTAATGAGGTTCTGAGTGACCTGGCAGTAATTCTACTTGTAAATGCAAGAGGACTAGCAGCTGAAAGACAAAGTACTGTGGGACTCCTTGGAATCAGATCTGCAGGTATATTTTCTTGTCATTAAAGACCAGGTCAGATGTGCATCTGTAGAGTGCAAATCCTTCAAGTTAATGATCAGTAGGTACTATAATAGACACCCATATGCATTAATGAAACCTTGTACCTCTAAAAGGAGGAACACATCTTAAGTACCTACATTTTCTGATTGGTGTCGATCATTGGCAAAATTCATATAATTGGTTATCTTATAGACCATGATGACAGAGATACATTTGTGAGCAGTGACTGTGAGACTGTGAGAAGCCTAAAATAAATCATGGGAAAGGATGTTGACGATGATAATTAATGCTACAGCCACTGGTAGGCAATTTGCTCTTGGACCAATTATACTGCATTACCTGCCAACGCCACAAAAACCATGAACCTCCTCAGACAGTGATGCTCAGACTTGTCAAGGAAACCCAAGTCCGCCCCCCCCCCCCCCCCCCGAACCATATCAAGAGGGTATGGTTTCCTGTGATCTGGATTGTTCGCTGATTCCTCATTGTGCAGGTGAGGGTAAACTTGCTATTGGTCTTGAGGATCACACAGTTGTCCAGCATGTTCTTCTGGGTCCCTCAGAACCCATGCAGTTGTGGCCTTCAGGAGTTGCAAAACCCCAATGAACAAGTCAGCACCACCAGGGTTTGGAAGATGAAGCACAAATTCATTAAAATAAGTCAGATTATACTGACACCTTCTCCAAAATTTCCTAAATTATATCTCAGTACAGTTTTGGTAAAAAAAAAAAAAAACCACACTTATCAAGTGCTTGGAAAGAATCTCTGAAGGTCTATCATATATTGTAAGATTTGTCTGCCAATCTCCAGGCTCCATTCAGTGATACTGTGCTTTTGACTAAATTTCTTTGATAAGTTTCAGGAAGTTTTGAAACCCTATGTGCACTGAGTTAATCTACTAAACTTCTAATCATTTGATTCCTAATAAAACAATTTATGTATGAATAATAAACCTCTGGGGAAGTTAACAGTTCCCTAATGCACACGAATTAAATGCAAGCATTAGTAGATTTAAGCTCCTACCTTTCCTATTACAAGCTCCTGTTTTAGTAAAATGGGATTATCACTGTGAAGGATAGTATAGACAGGAGGAACTGAATAGCCACAGTTAACATTTAACATTTCACACAAGTACAACACAAGTCACAGCCCAGTGATAATTCGATACATCGGAATAACTGATGGAAGGTTTGTCACAATCTGTTCCAGAATTCAATACATTTGCAAATACATTGCAATTTTGCAAAGGAGAGAACCATGCTGACTGGAGAGAAAACAGCTTTTTGAAGCAGCTCTTGTGGCCAGCCATTTCTGTGGGATTCAAGCAAAGCATGCTCTGTAAATGACTGGATCTTTTCAGTGGATTGACCTGTGCCAGGAGAGTCTTTTTGGGAAGCAAAGTGCTTCATTTTGATTGTGACTAACAGTGGAGGTCACTTGGAGAGACTGCTTTATTTTAAGTGTGACGAGCAATTAAGTTACTTGGAGAGACCAGTGCCAAGGTCTTGGTAGCTTCATGGAGGCCACCCAGTTTAAGTCTTACCTATAAAAGGACCAGGAGTGTTATGACTACTGCTCATATGGATGGACATTTCTTCAAAGCCAATGCAAGAAGAATTCATGAGTCTGTAGCATCCACAACTCTAGACTTCCCATCAGTTCAACATTAATTCTGGGCATCAAATTTCAAAGGTCTGCGCTTCAACACTGAATTTGAAAGATTGAACTTTGAAGTAACTTTCTAGATTTTGGCCTGGACTTTGAGTAACACACACACACACACACACACACACACACACACACACACTTAACAGTTAGAAATAAAATTAATGTTTTAAATTAAACACCGCAGAGCCCACCTCACTGACAAAAGGCAAAGGAGGAAAAACCCAACACCCAACCCCAACCAACCAATTTTCCCCTGCAGCCGCTGCAACCGTGTCTGCCTGTCCCGTATTGGACTTGTCAGCCACAAACGAGCCTGCAGCTGACGTGGACTTTTACCCCTTCCATAAATCTTCGTCCGCGAAGCCAAGCCCAAGAATCATTGTCTACTGCTGCTCATTACGTGCAGTCCGTAACACTCCCAAAATATCCATCTGCAATAAGGGTTGTAATTACCATCCTTCATTAGCCCAAATTTATGGAATGGAGCTAAGGATTAATTTCTCAGCAACAGTTTTTGAAAAATTAGGTCACAATAGTAGCAACAACACATTTTACAGACAAGAAACACAAGAGTTGCCTGAAAGTTCACAAATTCACTGCCCAGATCTAATAGTAAGTTTGAGAAGTTTGGCCAACTTTATTTTAATACTGGCAAGAAGTCACTGAAGAGTTCCTCTTTCCCCAAGCATCTGCTATTCAGCAGATACAATGAAGCATCAGTCATCAGCATTGTTCAAACTCTGATTCTTCCTGATGATCTGACTATTTTATCAGTTCTGTTTTATAATTCAGCAGGCTGTTAGGCAGTTAGAAACAAATGTGTTGCAAACCTTTTGTCTCTAAATACATCAAAACTTAATTAGAATAGCATTTCAAACATGTACAGTAAAGCCCCCAGTTTCTGGTTCCTACAGGGATTGGTAGATGCTGGAGAAATGAATATTCCAGTTGTTTGAGTCTGTGTGTTGTGTTAATGGAGAACTAATGGCGAGGCATGTCAATTTTAGACTGCTGTGTTTTTTATCCGTTTATTTTCCACAATTTTTTTTTTGCTAGTTGCTTGAATTCTGGATAAGAGAAACTTAACTGCATAAGACCTTTTCTTGAAATACTTCAAAAGATCTTTCACAATTAATTGAAGTGCAGTTTATGTGGCCTGCTAATGTCTTTACTATTAGGATACAATCATGATCCTACTGAGCGAAGGACATAATCTAAAATAAATTTCACCTGTAGCCATGGTTGTCTAATAAGAAAGAATGAGCTTCTCTCAATTTAATCACTATCTAATTTCTTTTATGAAAGCACAAATATTTGGGAAATTAAGAAATTGCTAGATATTGCTTCATTTTCTCAAATGTTTGCACAGAGCAAAGATCCATTGAATTTGAAGAGAGGGTTGTAACATTGACAACCACAGTGGGAGGTGAGGTGGGTAATAGTGACAGAACCTTGCAGCTGTTACAAATTAGAAAGTAATGGTTACAATGATGTTTTTTATGTCCAAGTTCAGCAGGGGAAATGCTACAAATTCAGATGGCCATGATCTCATCATTATCCTATCTGCCATCACAGAAATCTGCAGTCAATATTAGAAATTCCTCTAGACCTAATTGCCCCAGGGAAGTGAATACAAATTACATGCAAAAAAAATTGTTTGTGTTAATTATTTATTTTTAAATATTGATCTCTTAACAAACTGATCACTAAAATATAATCTTTTGGTGTACACTATTTGATGTGCTCAAAAGACAAAATTTCAGGAGAAAATTGCTCTCAGCACAATGGACCTGTAGAACAGACATAACCTCCAGTTGTTTTTGACTAGGCAACCTTCACGAGAGACAGTACTGTGATATTCAGAAAATGAATCGGTCCACCACAACAGCAGGATCTCCTAGTGGCCACTCACTTCAATTCCCTGCCCCATTCCCTGCCACCTTGTCTGTCCATGGTCTCATGCCCTGCCAGGCTGAGACCACCCACAAATAGGAGGATCTACACGTCATATTCTGTCTGGACACTCTAGGACTGGATGGCATTAACTTTGACTTCTCCATTTTCTGTTAGCCTCTCCTTCTCTCGCAAGTGAGGAAACAGGCAAGGACTCTGGACATAGTCTTGGTAGTAAAGGATTTTATTTACAGAAGGCAAACATGGGAAGATGCATCAGATGTAACACACACACACACACACACACACACACACACACACACACACACACACACACACACACAATTTACAACAGCCATGGGAAAATATTAGTGGCAATGAAGCAACATACACATTATAATAGCAAGCATGGTAAGAAGTAATAGCAGCAATGAAACACAGGCGTACAATTTATAGCAAGCATGGGAAAGTAATGGTAGCAATGAAACACACGTACAATTAATAACGAACACGGGAAAATCACATGGGAACAAAGCATACATACACATACAATGAACTGAGTACATACAATAATCAAAGAAAAATCAATATGATGCACCACCACCCCTTGACTCATTGCAGGCACAGCTCTATGCTACTAGGGACACTAATTTAATGCTCTCAACCCTTTCAAACAGTGCACATCTTACCAACAATTTCTCCAGTGCCCTTCCAAGGTTCTAGGCCTGGAGTAAAACAGGGTGGTCCCAAGCTGACAAAGAGAGAGAATAAAGCACATGTGGCACCTTTTATAATGCTGGAGGGCTGGGGGGGGGTGGGGTGGGGTGGGGGGGGGGTGGTGGGGTGGGGGGGGGGTGGTGGGGTGGGGGGGGTGGTGGGGTGGGGGCGGTGGTGGGGTGGGGGGTGAAGTCCAGCCCAGGTTGTTAGGCGGTGGTCCTATCAAAGTTAATCCAATTACAACAGCCAATGGTCCAAGGCCAAGTACAAAGGAATTTAAATTGGTCAATGGCAAGGTGTGCACTAATGGGTGGAATGGGGCCAAGCCTTGATTGGCAGGTGGTGTGTCTTCTGACTAGGTAGGGGGCAGTGCTGTCATGTGACAGCCATGACCCCTCACAACACTCTCTCTCTCTCTCTCTCTCTTTCTCTCTCTTCCCTTTTCCCTCTGTCTCCTTTCACAGAGCAAAACAACACCCCCTCCTCCCCAATCAATTTTCCCCTTTCCTCTCTCCTGTCCTTTTACTGTATCCAATTAACACTTTTTATCTTAGTCAGTACTCCTCCCCCTGCCATTCTGCCCTTTCAAACCAGTCTTTTAATGCAGATGCCTGTCTCTTTTTGCTCATGTGCGAGGAAGGGCTCAGGTCAAAATGGTCAGTAATACATCTTTACCTCCTCCAGCATTTCTGTCACGGTGTCGACAGACTTTTGTGCTTCACTCCAGAAAATTAATCTTACTCATCTCTGAGAAACCAGATGAAGGGATCCTTTATATTAATCTAATTTAACAATTTAACAAACTCTGAAATATCATTTATTCTGCCTTCTCTTAACCTGTCATCATAACTAATTCTGTAATGTCAAGCAATGGCAACCTCTAAACATGTCAAAGATGAAAAAGAATTGCTTTATAGATGCCAATCATGAATTATAAGGGTATAACATAAATGTTACAAAGTCCCTAAATTTGTGAACTATGCCCTCATTATGTGATTTTAATTTTTATATCCCAGCAAGAATACTGAAAACAAATTGCCCTGGCTATTCCTCAATGTTACACTATGCTCCAACTGTAGATTGGAGGCCGAGCATTCTGGGATTAATGCTACCCAAAGCCTTTCCATCCTTTAAAAGGCACACATCAATGGAATATACGCCACTTGTTGGAATTCAAAACATTGAAACATTGAGAAAAAGGGCAAAAAAGGGGAATAGGGGAAAGTTGTTGCAAAATATCTGGCAGAGAAATACATTGTCATTCTCTATATCTCATTTTTTCTTTTTATTCCATTTCACAGAAATTTCCATTTCATGTTTTTTCATATGAATTATTTTCCTCTCTTGCATGGAAGTTTTAGAACTTGTGTGGCAATAACCCTTTCCCTCAATTTTTTGATCATTAAATCAACAACTAATAAATTAAAGCTTGTCTTCTGAAAAAAAAAGTCAGTTGACTGGAAGGCCCTGAGACATCATGATTAATCATTCTGCTCAAGCCTCCATAGATGAGCTATGTAACCAACATTACAAAACATCTAATACCATAATCGAATAAAATAAGATACAAAGTGAAGGTGTATGCATCGCATGCCTTTTGTAGCTTTAAAGAAATATCTAAAAATTGTCTTGTGTGTCTTTTAATCCTAACCATATACTTATTCTGAAGCTATTTGTGCTGATTATAGGTTCAAGAAAAAGTTCGGAGTGCTGCAATTATATTATATTAACACCTTGTAATTTGCTCATTGGAATCCTATATTTTTTATCCAGATATGGCTATAATGATAGAAAATTGCTACCTTATTGAGGTGAATGGCGCCTGTTCTGATTAGCATTAAGTGCATAGCTATTATTTATAAGTACGTTGATCATCCTTCAAATATTAGTACTTAAAGCAGCAGTATTGCTTGAATCATTCCCTCTCCATCAAAGCTGTTGTTTGGATTTCAGATATTCTGATCCCATATTAGATAAATAATTGGAGTCATTTCAGATTCACTTCAATAACCAGAATCAAAAAGCAGCCATGGAGCATTAACAGTAGGGATAGTCACCATGGAAATTAAAGCATGAAACATTGCATGCTAGTACTTGCCCAATGATATCAAACTTCTTCCTCTGTGATCTTCAGATAAATTATTCATTTCTCAAGATCTGTCAAAAGAGAAAATCCTGCTTTGAAATGAAAGTAACAATTTGGATGTTCAGACTATTAATCTCTAAATCCCAATTCTCTGACCTAATTCTGCTCCAAACAAAAGTCATATTTTCTGTCGACATTTAGTTTATTTATCACAGAGAAACTGAAACATCAAGGTTGTCTTGTGTCTGCAGGCTCTATCTGAAATAAGCTTGGGCATGCTCCAGAAGAACTGATGTACTGCAACAAAATTGTCTTCAGATTAGTATGGAAAAATAATAAGTAATAAAATCACAAAGTTGAAACTGAGTCTATTACTGCGATGAAGTATGCTATGTTCATGCTCAAGCTGCAGTACTTGATGTGGTTATGACCTAGACCAGCAGCAATAGAAATTCACCTAGACAATGGTGTCTTCAAAACAATAATTTTAATTAATAACTATTAATAAGATAACACTTATTATTAACTCTAACTTAACTCCACTATATGTAAGTGTGTGTGTGGGGGGTGGGCGGGGGGGTGGGGGGTGGGGGGGAGGTCCCAAACCATTACATTTTAGGCACAATTGTAAAAAGAATTAATTTTTTAACATTCAGTTGGTTTTGTGTTGGAACTCAGATTCTTTAAATTGTTGCTCTCAAATAATTATGGAGTAGGCGTGAGGCCTCAGTCTTCCAAAACTCATGAAATTTTTGTGGAATTGTTTTCAGCAGATTGTTTCTTCATATGAATGATTTTCCTCTCTTGCATGGAAGTTTTAGAACTTGTGTTTTCTTCCACGATGATTTCATAAACTCAGATATGAGCCTGACGAAATAACCATCACAATGGTTATGACCCAGAAGCAAGAATGATCTTGTTTTCTTTTACCCAGAATTGGGTCAGTCACAAGTGGTTATTTAAAATGACACTGCAACTCTGCTCTCTCTCTTTCTCTCTCTCTCTTGACCAAGAGAAACAGCAAAGTCGGGATTCTTACTGAAGCCACAGCAATTTTGTGTTCCTTCCTTGACAAGGAGAACACAAGCAATTCTTTCCTCACAGAATGTTGCTGTATTTCTGACCCCAGATGAATCTGGTGCAATGTTAAAATGCAGATTTTCAAATGTATTTAATGACTTGCTTTGATCATCACTTCTGGTTCTGTTTGAAGTCTCATCTCTTCCAAAATTTTGTGTTGATATGGTTCCGAATTGTCTGCTGAAACCAAAGATTGCTTTGTGTACACAGATCATTGAAGCAAAAGCCAGCTTGTTTGCACAGATGCTCCTGAGTTTCCATTCTAAAAACATGGGTTATCAAACAGAGAGTCTTTTGTTTAACCATGTGTCCTCCTTGAGCATAACCCATTGTTGTAGATATTTTAATGAAAAATTACTTCTGGATTTATTGTCCTGTTGACCTGACTTTGCATCTCTAAAAATGGCTTCTCTCTGAGTGTAATTTTGTATGTCCGTAAGTGTGCCCCTGTCCAGCCCACAATTCCTTTACTAAGAAGTATATATAATTTTAACCAAAGATTAATAATAACAATTCTGTCACAATGTATAAAATAGAATTACACCAATCTCTGTAATACATACACTTCCCATGAAAAACAAATAAAAAATGGGATATCTTTTTGCTGAAATGTTTATTTTTGTGTAAGATTATTTAATCTCTGAAATCGTATGCATTTCTATTTTGAATTAATGTTACTATTGATATGTAGCTGACCTCACTAAAGATAAAAATAAACCCCTGTATATCCAACACCTTGTGACAAAAAGGTAGACATAATGATAAATATCGATTAGTTTTTCTTCTATGTCAACCAAAATTATTCTCATTATGCCATCCACTCTAATACTACACACCCACTTGAAAGCTCTGGTTCCCTTTTTCCCTTCCTTGCTTGGTCAGCATATCATTTTTTTTAAATTCTCTTAGTTAATCCAGTAATCTTTACCCTCTAGCCAAAGTCATTATTTATTTGCACTTTGTAACACAGGTGCTGAACTTAGTGAAAAGATCCATATATTACAAACTGTATTTCAATCCATTAAAGCTCCTCATCAAAATAATCACAGAACCACAGCATTACCTGTGGAAGTTTGTTTTTCAACATCACTGTAACCAGCGTCTTTAGGAGGATTAACATGTGCACAAACGCTACATTATTCTCATTTTAAGATTTTTTTCTCAGTGCAAAGCCACTTTCTGAAAAATAGTTGATTGTATATATATATATTTTGGCAAATTATTACTGCTAACCACATTAACCCCACCTCTGTAATTAGACATCGGTCAATAACTTAGGAAATAAACCTTGATGATTTAGCACGGTTTGATTTATTTCACATCATTATGACCTCTTCATTCACAAGCATCACTACCACCTACAATTCGTAACATTGAATTACACCAGTGCTTCAAAAATCCATAAAACCATTGTAATATACAAATCTATCAACATACCCCTTGCTATAATTTCAGTTAAATTTCTCCCTCCATGTTTTTCTAACATAGAACCTCGAAATCTACAGCACGTGCCCTTCTGCCCAGAGTGTTAAGCATCTTCTGAAAACTGCCTAGTATTCCCCGACTCCATAACCCACCATATTTCTCAGTTCCATGTACAAATTTATCAGTCTCTTAAAAGATCATATTATACCTGCCTCTTTCATCTTTGCTGGCAGTGCATTCCATGCACCCACCACTCTCTGGGTGAAAAAAAAACTCTTACATCCTCCCTGTACTTCTATTCTGTCTTCAAATTTGTCATACCAAAATGAATCACTTTATATTTTTCTGGGTTAAATGCTCTCTGCCACTTCTCAGCCCAACCTTGCATCCTATCAATATCTCTTCGTAACCTCTGGCAACCCTCCAGACTCTCCACAGCATACCTGATTTCACGTCATTTGAAAACTAACCCATCCTTCTACTTCCTCATCCAGTTGATTTATAAAAGCACAAAAAGGTGGGTCTCAGAACAGATCCCTGCAGAACACCACTGATCACCAACCTCCATGCAGAATATGAATCATCTACCTCATCCCTCTGCCTTCTCTGAGCAAGCCAATTGTGTATCCACAAAGCAAGGCCTGTTTGGATTCCATGCCTTTTAACTCAATGAATGAGCCTTGCATGGGGAAACACATCAAATGCATTATCGAAATCCACAGGCACTATATCAACTGCCCTATTCTCATTAAAGTTTTTTGTATTATCCTCAAAGAATTCAGTCAGGCTCATGAGACATGTCTTTCCTCTGACAAACCTTGCTGATATCTCTAATCAGATTATGCCTCTCTAAATGTAAATCCTGTCTCTCAAGATCTTGTCCAACAGCTTACTGATGTAATGTTCGCTGGCCTATCTTTTCCTGGATTAACTCTACTCCTTTTCTTGAAATGGGGAATAACATTTGCAACACTCCAATTCTCCAATAATTCTCTTAACCCTAGTGATGACGTGAAGATCATCAACAATGACTTAGCATTCTCCTCTCTTACTTCCCATTGTAGCCTTGGGCAAATCTCATCTGGTTCTGATGACATATCTAACTTTCTTTTTATTACAATCAGAGTCTACAGATGTTCATGTTTCACCCGACTTATCTAACTTCATGCTTTTCAAAATTTCCAACACATCCTCTTTCTTAATGGTGTTTGGTGGGGGCGGGGGGGGGGGGAAGGGAGGCAGTGTTTAAACTAGATTTGCAGGGGTTTGGGAACCAAAGCAAAGAGGAAGAGGGAGTTGGTGCACAAGGAGAGACAATTGGTGGGGAGTTAGTGTGAAAGGTCAGGGATGAGTTCAAATGCAACAAATACAGGGCTAAATATTTTATATTTAAATACACACAGCATAAAAAATAAAGTGGATGACCTTGAAGTACAGCTACAGATTGGCTAAAGGATGAATGTCATTGGGAGCTGAATGTCCAAGGATACACAATAGGTATCTACACACTGGGGCTGCTTGGGACCCATGTATCCTACCCGTGTAGTGGGCCCCTGCAGCCCCTTACACACTGGACCCTAAATTGCCTGGTTGAATGGTGAATGGGCAATTTAAGGGTGCTCCTGCCCCTTCACTGACACAGTGAGTGAAATGTCACGCCCTCACAACATTGCTGAAGGCCCCGCAGGGAATCTCCTGATCCCTGTGTTGGCCTCCAAAAGGTAAGTGGCCAGGGTGGGCGTGGAATTGGGGTGGGGGAGTGGGGAGGGGAAATGCTATTGGGCTGATGGGCAAATGCTGTCGGGCTGGTGAGGAGCGGAGTGGGCTGGCAGGGAATGGAGTTGGGGCAGGAGCATTGACTGTCCTTCTTACCCATAATCTCCCCACACTGCTGGAACAGCTCCGGCATTCCAGTGGCATGGTGGATTAGGGGTATGGAAGACAGCCATTGCACGCAAGCGCTACCTGGACAGCTTTGATCACTTACAAATTGACCAGCAGCAGCGACACAGTGCATGTACTTGGGTTGGCAATCCACCTTCAAGGTGGTTTGCCTACTCATGCAGTTCTTTTAAAGTTCTACCCACTAATTGGCCTGTACATGCGTAGAAAACCTGCCAAATTGGCAGGTTAAACTCATGTTACAATTCAATTTGTAAACCCCTAGTGTATGGAAAGGGTAGGCAGGTAAGCAAAGGGACTGACTTGGGTCTGTTGGTAAAGAATAATATTATATTATATTCTTAGAAAGAGGAGACATAGGATCAGAAGTCGTGGACAACTAAGTAGAACAGCAAGTAGAAAGATGTGTCGGAGGGGCAATGTTATGGATGTCACAGGGGATTTTAACATGCAAGTAGATTGGGAAAACCTGATTGGGTCTGGATCTTGAGAGAGAGAATTCGTAGAGTGCCTACAAGATGGCTTTTTAGAGCAGTTTGTTGATGAGCCCACGAGGTGATTGGCTGTTATGGATTGCTTGTGTAATGCAACGGAGGTGATTAGAGACCTTAGAATAAAGGAACACTGAGGGGGCAGTGATCCCAGTATGATTGAGTTCAATTGGAAATTTAACAAGGAGAAACTGAAGTCAGATGTGTCAGTGTTTTAGTGGAGTAAAGGGAATTACAGTGGCATCAGGACCAAATTAGATTGGGAGTTGCCACCAGTAGGGAGTATGGCAGAGCAGCAAAGGATGGAGTTTCTGAGAAAAATGAAGGCACAGGATAGATATATATCAAAATAAGAGGAAATACTCCAATTGAAAAATGTCACAATTGTGTCTTAGAAACGAAGTCAACACCAACGTAAAATCAAAAGAGAGGCCATACAAGGAAGCAAAAAAAAAATAGTGGGAAGATAAAGATAAAAACTTGCAGAAGGCAACTAAAAACTCAAGAGGAGAAAGATGAAGTGTTAAAGAAGTCAGGCCAATAATATCAAAGGGGATGCAAAAAGCTTCTTCAAATATATAAGGAATAAAAGAGAGGTGAGAGTAGATATAGGACCATTAGAAAATAATACTGAAGAAATAATAATGGGAGACAAGGAGATGGTGGAGGAGCATTCATAAAGGGTAAACTATTAATAAACTTAAAATGCATCAATATTATGAAATATTTTTTTTAATCAAGATATGAAAAGAAAACTTTCTGGCTATTGTGTTTTCCTGTTTCTTATTTGTACTTGGAGGAAGCTGACATTGGTAAAGCTGCTTACCATGTCTATTGATCTTACCTGCTTACAAATAGAAGCAAGAAAAGGCAGTATCAGATAGCATTCAGCACATATACTCCTAATGGGGTCACATGTGTAAGTCAGGCAGGATCTTTTCCATAAAGGTCTTTGATTTTATTACAACTCAACACCTTTTATACACCCAAGGTTAGCCAACAAATTGGCAGAATTATTGAACTCAGTCACAAAAGCTGCATGTATAAGAATTTGAAATCAATTATTGACTTACCAATCTAATTGCATTGCTTTCCACTGCCAAACAATTCAATTTTTCTTAATCATTTACTCAATCCCTGATGATTTCTTTTCTTGTCTCCTGCATCTGCCAAACAATCCACATCATACTATTGGAAATGGCCATCCACTTCTCCCCATCCAGTTTGCACATTAACACCACTTAATTTCCCATTTGTCTCCTCCACTGCTCAATATTTGGGCATTCTTTGGCAGAACCAAAGGGTTTTGGACTATTCATTAATTAGCATGTAGGTGAGTCACAATGCAATTGAGCAAATTCATTAAAAACATCTAATGACAGCCAATAGTATTCCAACATCACATTAAATAATACATAGCTGAGCCTATGTAATTGGCGTTAAATAAATAATGTGTGTCTGTAATGGAATCAAAGGAATTAATTAAATAAATGAGGATTGAGCAAACGAAACAACAAATTTTATATATATGCGTGTTCTTCCTGCATTAATATTTATAATAAATAAAATTATGTACATCCTAACTACCTTCACCAGTTTTTCTAATTTCCCTGCCTTGCTGCTGTCGATATCTCTAACTGCCTATGTGAATCGACTTACAAGATAATGCTCAAATGCACCATTTACCATGTACTTTTACCATTTGCTCATACTTTTTAAAGTCATTTTGAAGGCTTACTATCTATATCCACATTTATTTGCTGTACATGCAGGCTCTGTCTTACCTTTGTATAATTAATTGACCCCTCAACTCTGCTCACTTCCTGTCATTTGCGGAAGAAGTTTGTCTACTCAATCGTGACACAACCAAATGCCAAGTGCTTCCTGAACTCTCAACTAATTTCTCTATTTCCCTTCTCCTTCACTTAACTCAGATACTCTTCCATTAATTTACTTGACAGTTATGCTTTTCACACAGCTATTTTGTTCTGGGATATTACTCCCCTTTTCCCAAAATGTATGCTGTGTAAAAAGCACAGAACTGAAATGGAGGTGCCATTCCAGTCCCATCTTTTTTCGTCTAGGCCCCAATAATTTTTTTGAACCACCTGCAATGTAAACTGCACAGCAGGCATTCTGGAACTAATTTGGGTCATACATGGGTTGTGTATCGTTATTTTCTCAGTATATTTTGTACCATAATTCTTTTAGCGTTGCCTGCTCTCCCTGTGGCCTGCTATCCCGCTCTGTCCCAGCAGTCCGCTGCCTGCTCTCTATTGTTCTGGGCTGCTAGTCCAAATCCTAACCCTAGCCCCAAACCTAACACTAAGCCAAACACTACCCCTTAACACTAATCTGAACCCTAACCCTAAACCAACCCTACCCTGAAAGCCCACACCCAACCCTACTAGAAACCTAACCAGCACCCCAACCATAACCCTAACCTGAACCCAACACCTAACCCTATCCCAAAACCCACACCTAACCCTAAGATGTGAATATAAGGTCACCCACTATGCAGACAATAAACTTACCCCAGGACATATCAAAATGCACAAGTACCAGAAAGGAAAAAAGGCACTGATCCCATTAAGAGCTAGAAACAGGCACAAGGTAATGAAAGGATGGGCCAACTAAAAGTGGCAGTTTATAGTGACATAGAACCTCTGAGAAAGGAGACTAGTGAGCACATGAAGGATGATTATCCTGCTGCCCACATATTGACAAACGAACCCTAACCTGAGGTTTGACATTAGGTCAGCTATATTTTGAGCAAGCTAGTCTGTGGGTTTGTCCTCAGTTTGAACAGTCTGATGCCCACTGCTCTACTCCCCCACCGACAACCGGCCAGCAGCCCCCAAAGATAGGTAGTGGTGATTAGTAAGAGATTACTAAAAGTGGTATGTGAGTATAAAAAATGTTTGGAAAACACTTCTTTCAACTTCCCATGCTCTTTTATACATTGTGTGCATTATGTTTTATTAAATTGTGAATGCATTTTCCCATGATCTATTAATTGTATGCTTGTGCTTTATCCCACCATGATTAACACCATGTGTTAATAAAAGTAACGTTTGATAGCAAACCCTTGTGTCCAGACTTGTCTCTCATAGACCTGACACATTCTCAACGCAACAATGACTAGTGAGGGGAATGACTGTGTTACTCACCATTATCACCCAAATTTCAACCTGGCATATAAAACCAGGGGAATATTTTTGAGCCATAGTTTGGGAATAACAAGTGGGTCTAATATGCCGTCAAATACGATATGCTATACATTACATTAGATACAAACGCTGACACTGTTGAGTTAAGCGTCCTGCTCCTTTTGTTCATGGAATGCCATTATAAGCTGTATGAAAAGGAGGACTGATAGGGAAAATTGCAGGTTTTTGTTGTTCCAGTGCAAACAACCAATGCTGGCATATTGGAGGCTCTATATAATGTAAAAATCTCGTGAATGCTATAACTTTATACCACCATTTCCAAATGTCAAATCTTTGGAGAATCACCAACACCATACTTTCTATTTCCTTATAGCAATTGATTTCCCATCAGGAAAGTTATACGAGATTCACTAAAGAAAATGTATTAGAAGTCTGACCTATTGTAATCTGTTCCTGATTGCAATATTTCCTTATTCATGATTTCTTAAGGTGCTTTCAGGTGGCCAGAATACCTGAATGTAGAGCGCCTAAAATACCCGAATGCGGCTGTCTGGAGGCCACCTGAAAGTGGAGAACCCTGCCCCGAGGAGCACTTACCCAACCCTCCTCGGGGAGGTATATTCTCCAGCTCAGAGCGCTCCCCCAAGGCTCCTGAAAGCAGCAAGGCAAAGCGGCTATCAGCTTTCAGCTGCCTAGCAGCAGGCAGGCTGTTGACAGTCAGCTGGCGACCCGCTGACAGCCACCCTCCCCGCTGTCGACAGCTACACTCCCCGCCGGTGACAGCCACCTTCCCTGCTGCTGATAGCTACCCTCCCCGCTGTCTGACAGCCCCCTGATGCGGGACTACGGGACTGGAGCAACAGGCGCTGGACTTCAGGCCCCTGACGTCCCGCGCCAGTCGCTCCAGCCCTGTAGTCCCGCGCTGGCCACAATTTGGTGTCAGTTTATAGAGAATGAGGATTGTTAGTTGCAGTTAATCTTTCATATTGATTTTTTGCATTCTGGGGAGAGTTCTACACAAACATCTTTCAATCTTTGCGTCCTTAAACCTGATAAACCGAAACCCGCAGAAATTCTGTTATAAATTATCATTGATCAAGAGCAAAGGATACATCAATAGGGAGCAACGTGCAGAGATATGGTCCTCGTGAAAACAAACCAACAACTGTTTTGTGGACGACAATTAAAGTTTACTTCTTTTCCATTACTTTCATGTAGTGCTGCTACAAGATGCTCCATAAACAAGCCGTGAATACGGCCACAGTCCACAGGAGCCGCGTTCACTTGGATGCAGCTCTCCTTCAGCCGGCACATTCAGGTGACAGAAAGGTATCTCTCCGCGGCCACCTGAACGTCCCAGCTGCACTCCCCCAGCCTCGTCTGCCGGCGCATTATCTACGTCTGAGCACCTGAAAGTAGCTTCAGTTACAGTTTTAAAACGCACATTGGAAAAACCCAATGTCAACATGATGTGATGGCAGTGTCCACCCAAATTGTTGCAAATTCAAGTTTTGTTTCTTTAGATGTTGCTTTTGAAGCTTCTAATGACATTGCCAATTTCTCAGGCTTTGTCAGACACCACTCTCCTCTCTTTTTGCTGGCCATGCATTTTGGTTCACTGTCCCCACAGTTCATTTAGAAGAACTGCAAGAACTGCTGATGTTCCAAGGAATCTTGCATCATTACTGAACCTGATCTGGCCTTTCTGCATTCAAATTCAGGAAGGGTCCTCCTTAGAGGTTAAAGATGGGGGTTGATGGTTGTGTGCAAAAAAAATGGAAGAATTATGTTCAAGAGTGAAGATGGGAGGGTCAGAAGATGATAGTTATTGACTCAAAAATGTGATACAGAATTCTGTGCTGCAATGGACACTTTACAAATAACATTTAATTACCATTTGAGGTTTCCAAGGAAATGGAACAAATGCTGAAGATTACAGCAGAGTTGATTTCACCATTTTACAGGATGGCAACAGACACTTCTGGCCCATGAGCTCGTACTGTCGATTTACACACATGTGAATAATGAATCTGTTAACCCTTTAGTTGCCATCCCAAATGTGAGAACCAAGAGTATTTCAACTCACACAGGACTCTGATTCAGGCATATCTATACATACCTCACCCATCATGAAAGGCCCAGAATACATTAGCAATTTCTCAACACTTCTTGAGATATGAAGTGCACTAGAAGAAACTGCTATACTGATGCACTTTTGAATCAGGAAACATTTCAATCAAACTCCACACACCCCTGCACATACAGTATAGCAAGGGGCAGAATGGATTGGACTAACAAGGATGCAATCCATGCAGGCCAATCTCAGGAATCTATTTTCATGAAATTAAGATGTTTAGGGGTGGCCAGGGTAAATGCAGCATTGTGGAAGTAGAGTTTGTGTAAGTTGAGTTTGTAGAAGTAGAGTTTGTGGAGTTTGTACATGGAAATAGAGTTACCATAAGGAGAACTGAGTAGGTGGGAGGTATTATGGGACTTAACCACATTCGCCTACAAAGAAACCATTCCCCAGACAATGCCCTTGTCTTGTCGCTGCACTCTGTCCTGACCCACCTGGAGAATTATGCCTCATATGCCAGGCTGCTGTTCATTGACTTCTGCTTAGCGTTAATGCAATCATTTCCAAGAGGCTGGTAGAGGAGCTATTCTCACTGGGACTCAGCACCACTCTCTGTAATTAGATCCTGAATTTCCTAATGGGAAGACCGCAGTCTATCCGGGTTGGTAGCAGAATGTCAAGCACCATCACGCTGGCCACCGGTGCACCTCAGGGCTGTGTGTTCACACCACTGACCCACGACTGCATCGCCAGATCCAGCTTCAACAGTGTCAACAAGGTTGAAGATGAGACAACAGTCGTCGGCCTCATCAGCAACAACTATGAGTTGCACTACAGAGAAAAGGTAGAAATTCTCATGAAATGGTGCAAGATTAATAACCTGAGCCTCAACATGGACAAGCTGAAGGAGATAATCATGGACTTCAGAACACCACACATCAACAACTCTGTGGTAGAGAGAGAGAGGAGAGCACCAAGTTCCTTGGAGTTCACTCAACTAGTGACCTATATCGTGGACACTCAACATCTCCTCATTTGTCAGGAAAGCGCAACAGCGACTGCACTTCCTGAGAAGACTGAAGCGGGAAAGGCTACCAGCCACCATCATGTCAACCTTCTATATGAGCTATATCAAATGCATCCTGTCTGGCTGCAGCACAGCGTAGTATGGTTGCTGCAGAGAATTGGATTGGAGGCCAATCCACAGGACCATAAGAGTGGCAGCAAGGATCACTGGGGTCTCCCTCCCCCCATTTGACGTGATTACCAGGATCGTTGACTGAAGAGGGCGCGCAAAATCATTGAGGACCCTTTCCACCCTGCACACTCCGTCCTTCAATTGCTCCCACCATGGAAGATAAACAGGAGTATTAGAGCCAGCACCATCAGGATGAAGAACAAGTTTTTCCTATGGGTAGTGAGAATGTTGAATGACCAAAGGAACTGCTCACACTAACCAACCATCTGAAACTTTCATATGTACAAAGCAATATTTATTTATTATAGATAAATACTGTCCTACATATGTATAATTTGTCTGCATGTGTGTTATGTCTGGTTGTGTGTCTACATGTTTTGCACCGAGGACCGGAGAACACTGTTTCATTGAGATGAACTTATAAAATCAGATGACAATACACTTGCATTTACATTCCTCTCGCATTACCAGCAGTCCATCAGTGCCTTGCAGGCCAAGCTGGGATCATGAGGTCATTGAATACTGAAGCCATTGTTCAGGCCCAAGGGCAATAAACAGGGTATCTGGTAAACATCAAGGGAGAACCTAGAGCTGTCCATAATATCATTAAACCATCCCCATAGACTTTATTAGATGTATATTTGGGTAAACATGCAATGCATGTGATTAATTGGTAGTGTTGTTGATCTGTAATCAGCAAGAATGACTGAAAAAAATGTATAACTGAGCATTTCTACTGGTCTGCTCGCAGAACAACCTTGATCACTACATGTGAAAATTAACTTGAGCATTGGTGATGTAATGAACATATTTGATTTCCATTGGCAGAAGTGGAAGTAAGAAGGGACCTTGCATATTTTTGGAAGCATTTCTTTCTGCATCCTGATGTGTAAAAACAGAGAATGGGAAGGAATATTAAGTGTACAATTTCAGTGAGTTCTTAACTCTCAATGAAGCCCAATCTACAGGCTTAAGCATGTATTACATGAAGGATCCAAGCAAGGTATGTATGATTTTTTTTCAAGGGTTCTTCACTGACTGCTTTTGGAATTCTTGAGATGCATTGTTGTACCTTAGAGAACAGTGACCCACATGACATGATTATTAAAGGGCAACGGTCTTAAAGCAGCAACTATTATTCACAGCCAATGTTATATATACTATAGTGTATGTGGGGGAATGTAGTTTGATTCCTGTAAGGCTGGTTCCTGAGTGATTTCTGTACTTTCCTTTTGTTGGCAGGCTGTAATGTTCTTTAGCAAGGGTGTTACAGCATTCATTCTCCAGGACCTGAAATTCCTAACATTTTTAGATGGCGCTTATGTATTAAGGAAAGAGCTTCTGGGATGTTACTCTGGACTGATCTAGGCTGCTGATGTGATCTTTATTTTGTAAGTTGTCTATGACCAATTGAGTAACTGCATGCCTCTGGTTCCATTAATGTTCAGTTGCAGGGGAAGATTCTTCAATTAAGTCACCAGCTAGAGAAGCTAAATGCAGACTTTTGTGTTGAGGAATCAACAAGATACTTAAATGTCTTTGCCAAAAGAAAAAGCCATCAGTCTGGGGACCTGTCCCAATAGGTGCATCATGTCAGCTGCCATCCAAACCAACACTGATATGCACTATTTTATGCTGTTGGTAATGAACCAGTTCCTCATTGATACAAATGAACCTCCTTGGGAAAGGAAATGCATTAATCCATTGATACTTAGATTTCCCGATGCTTTTAATAGATCTCATCACATCTTCACTCTGCTACAATCGGAAAAAAGGTACAGGAGCATAAAGATGTGCATTCAACGGCACAAGGACAGCTTTTATCCTACTGCCATCAGATTCCTGAATAATCAATGAACCAAAGATTATTCATTTATCCTCGCTGCCATACTTTTCGTGCATTATTTTTTAAAAAATTATGTAATGTTGTAAGATGATTATAATATGAATGTTTGCACCATGATGCTGTCACAAAACACCAAACTTCATGACTTGTTCATGACAATAAATCCTGATTCTGATTCTGACATCTTCAAGTTGTATGGCCCAGTGGACATTAATACAGTACCACAATTTATAAATCTAGGAATATTTGGTAGATTTGTGAATCAACTTTATCTGTGTTTTCTAGTTAATATCTAGAATGAACCAATCAAACAGAAACTGAGCACTGTAAAACCATGTAAACATTAAGCTAAGCCATTCATCCAAGTCCAGAGAATAGAGCAATATCCTGAAATAAAAAGATTACTCATTGTTGTTTGAGTATCAAGCTCCATTAAACAGTATCAGGTTGGTGGTGAAGGAGGAGTAACAAAATTATTTTAACTAGTTGCTAAGTAATCCAATATGATACTACTTTCTCTAGTTGTTGGTGTCTTTTTATGAGAGCAGGAAGTGAAGAATACCTCTACAATACCTGGGATACAGCCTCAGTAGTTATTTCAAGATTCAAAATTCAAGATCCCTTAATTGTCATGTAATAGTACCGAACAAGTGTCATTACATGACATTGCCCTTTTCTTGCTGTAAGACAGACAAAGAGTTGCGCTTATAGTAAGAAAGAGAAGCCAAAGATAGTCCCTTCAGAGTCGTTGAGTGTCCGTGGATTTGTCTCCAGCACTCTCACACCCTCTGCAGCTGCAGAGATGTGTTCGATCCATCAGAAACCCGAGTTCTAGAACTAAACCTCCAACTTGATCAGGAGGTGTCAGCGCCCAAGGACATATAACCATTTACCATATAACCATTTACGGAGCGGAAACAGTCCATGTTGGCCTTTCGAGTCCGCACCGGTTCACTGATTTTGTGCGCCCTCTTCAGGCATTGGTCCCGGTAGATCTTCAGGCTCGACATGATATGACTTACAGAATTGTCACACTCTGAAACTTAAGACTAAAACTCACCAATCTCCAACCAAATATCAATTTACTTGCTGACACTCATCAAACACATCCTTCTCATTAATGATGTCAACCAATTCAATAAAAATCTATATTAATTTTACTTTTGATGTATTTAATATTTCCTATATTATTTATGAAGCTTTTGTCTCATCATTATTATTATTAACATTAGGCTTAGAATCGAAACTGGGGTAATGAAAATGTAGGGATCTGGGAAGTTCAATTGTCTGTCTGTCACAAAACTCCTCCAACACTATGGGACCAATTGTTACCAAAATTGGAACATAGATTGATTATTATACCTATGCCAAATGACAGCAGACATTCTTTCCCATCTCTTTTGGGAGCCCTTCTTGCCCTCAGCACCCACTCGAATCTTGGCTCTGATAACTGGCTTGCATGAGACAGTCTCCAGCAGCCCGCAGCCTGTGTGGGTTCCTTGATGGCAAGACGCCCACAGCCTGTGTGGGCCACTTCCTGATCCGCCATCATGGTCACCGTTCAAGACGGTTGACTCCTCTGCTTCTCACAATGGGGAATGTTCTCCCCATTACTGGTGCCCTGCACCGGTCCACTGCTCCTCAGTCTGCAACCCCTCAAGGCCACTACCAGAACAGTTGTTGCAGTCTTGGGCAAAGAACCAGCGGTTGTAGGATTCTGAATAACACCACTGTTGGCCCCTTTAACTGGCTGTTTAAAGCCTGTATTAAGCAGTCTGCATTATAACCAAGCAGTTGGACCTTTCAGAGCAGCGCTGTGTCTCTGGTCCCTGCCCTCTGAGGTCCACACCAGTGGCAACGCTGCTGTTACAGCAGATCCGGCAGCAATGCCATTTGAAATAGACTGTGGTACTCAAGGATTCCAAGACTGGCTCAAGAGCAAACTCAGCCATTGCCTTAAGAGAAAAGGAACAAACATTAAACACCTGGCTGACAGAAATGAAACGATTCACTCACTAAAGCTCTTTTCCCTTAAAGCCTGTGGCTTCTTAATTTCCTTGAGTTCAGTTGCTGTCAGTTTGTTAGTTATCCCATGGATCAGACACACAAAGGTTGTATATTTTATATCCCTTCATAGCATGTAGTAATATTAAGTTAAATTAAATTGATAATGTTGGATACTAACCGAAAAAAATGGCTTGAATTAATATAAAACTCAACTGATTTACTACATTCAAGAAGAGAATCTAAGATTTTCCAATCAAGATTTATCTCCTGTTGTACATAATTCCTGAATTTTACAGTAGCAATTATAGCCATGCCACTGTCATAACACAATAAAACTTGCAGCAATGTCCCACATATATCGTTAATGTAGAAATCTTGAAGTCATTCAGCATGCCACCACAGGCATGGCCTTTTGTTTGTTGCATTTGTTCACAGAATTAAGGATTCTTTTGACTGATTTTAAGCTACAAAGCCATTTCCTTTCTAATATCCTGAAGAGCCAAAGCTGATTTTATGTATCAGGAATTTCAATAATTTAAATTGTAATAATGAGTCATATTGGAGCTGACAAATACTCTGACTGTAATACAATTCCAATGTAAATAATAAAAAGATAATCAATTTTTTTTAAGAAGTAAAATTGTTGAATTTTGCTTACTGCTATACAGGGCAGTAAGTATGCAACAAAATATACTCCTGTCTCAGAATTCCACCAATCCACATTCAACCCTGGCCTCTGGACTCCTTGTGATCAATTGAGTTTCCTCCAGGTGTTTTGGTTTCCTCCCACAATCCAAATATGTGTTGGTTGATAGATTAATAGGTTACTGTAAATGACCCCTTGTGCAGTTGATAGTAGGATAATCAAGACGATGCCCCTTTAGTTGCCCATTCAGAGCCAGCGCTTGACGTCCTGCTTTACGGAAACTGCCAAAATGTTTGGCCTGGAAGTCAGCCTGAAGAAAACTGAGGTCCTCCATCAGCCAGCTCCCCACCATGACTACCAGCCCCCCCCCACATCTCCATCGGGCACACAAAACTCAAAGCGGTCAACCAGTTTACCTATCTCGGCTGCACCATTTCATCAGATGCAAGGATCGACAATGAGATAGACAACAGACTCGCCAAGGCAAATACACAAAAGAGTCTGGAAAAACAACCAACTGAAAAACCTCACAAAGATAAGCGTATACAGAGCCGTTGTCATACCCACACTCCTGTTCGGCTCCGAATCATGGGTCCTCTACCGGCATCACCTACGGCTCCTAGAACGCTTCCACCAGCTTTGTCTCCGCTCCATCCTCAACATCCATTGGAGCACTTTCATCCCTAACGTCGAAGTACTCGAGATGGCAGAGGTCGACAGCATCGAGTCCACGCTGCTGAAGATCCAGCTGCGCTGGATGGGTCACATCTCCAGAATGGAGGACCGTCGCCTTCCCAAGATCGTGTTATATGGCGAGCTCTCCACTGGCCACCGTGACAGAGGTGCACCAAAGAAAAGGTACAAGGACTGCCTAAAGAAATCTCTTGGTGCCTGCCACATTGACCACTGCCAGTGGGCTGATATCGCCTCAAACCGTGCATCTTGGCGCCTCACAGTTTGGCGGGCAGCAACCTCCTTTGAAGAAGACCGCAGAGCCCACCTCACTGACAAAAGGCAAAGGAGGAAAAACCAACACCCAACCCCAACCAACCAATTTTCCCCTGCAGCCGCTGCAACCGTGTCTGCCTGTCCCGCATCGGACTTGTCAGCCACAAACGAGCCTGCAGCTGACGTGGACTTTTACCCCCTCCATAAATCTTCGTCCGCGAAGCCAAGCCAAAGAAAAATCAAGGAGCAGGCCAATGGGTGTTTGGATGGGAAATTACAAGGAAATAAGCAGCAGAATGGGAAGATGGGACTGCTCTGAAAATGGCTTCCCTGGATATTGTTAAGAAAATATGACAATGTAATCTGTGCCTTGCCATTTGAACAAATGTGTTGATATAATAGCTGCTGAATTCAGTGATCATTTTGTTGTGGATGCTTTTAGATTCAATGCACCAAGAATCAGAAACAGGAAAGTTCTCCTTAAAAAGATCACTAGTTTGTCGAGGTGAGTTTTCTTCAAGCATTTTGTAAGTGCTATATAGTAAAATCCAGGCCAATATGATTAATTCCTAATGAATCAGTGTTGGGCATTGGCATTACTTTTTCAGTTTTGCTTATGTATCAAGTTAAAAAAAAATGTAGAAATAATTTGATCGTACATCACAAACCATGGAATTTTTTGAGAACTATCTATTAGAAAACCCTTTAATTTTGATTCATTCAAGTTTCCTGAAGGCATTTTGTCTTTTTTGGATTCATGTCAACTGTAGCAGAACTTCAGAGAATTTAGTCAAGTGGCCAGCCAAACAGATAGTGAGTCTTGGCGAGTAACTGAGGGCAAAGTTGCCAACCTCAATGAGAGGTTGAGAATGACACCTGAGTGTTTTCCAGGAAAGGTCACAAGAGATCAATCAGCACTTGGAATCTCTTTTATAATCAGCATTCTGGAGCCTTTGAGAGCACAAGTAAACAGGTCTTCTGTCACGCAACCAGTGTGGAAATGACACACTTCAGAGTGGGATTCCCACTGGGATCTTCTGCTATGTATGGCTCAATTATTCATTGGCTTTAGCATTTAAGCTGGAGGAGAGGAAGCTGTGTTGAAATTAGTGAAGAATCATCAGTCTGAACTGGTCATATCTAATACATGATTTTGAACAGAATAACAATAGTTTAATTGACTATGTGTAACTCCAGCCAACCAGATTTGGAGCTAAAGAACTTCTAATTGGTTATCTACTTTCACAGGGGCCTGGAGTTAATTGGGAGGCAATTTCTCATTATTTCATTAGCGAAGGAACAGCCTGAGATCTCGTAAAATAATAAATCTGTCATGTGTATTGCATTATTCAAATTAATGCATTTTGCCTTCATTTGTAAAACTTGTAATGATTTCTCATCCTCTAATGTCTTAAGTTGTGACCTAAATAAATTTCAGAGATCAGTTAGAGAGGAGATAACTTAAGATGTGGGATTGAAGTCACATTTGGTTTGTGTCAGCACTGCAGATACCTTTTTCCCAAAGGAAATTATTTGTATTGTTTTTGAACTGTAAAACTCAGAAAGACAAAATGCTTGGGACTTTGTTGGTAGGTAAAACACAAAAGTCTGAAGACACTGGTTGAAGTAAAATACAATGCTGGAGAAACTCAGCAGATCAAATAGTGTACTTTATATAGCAAATGTAAAAGATGCATAACCAACATTTTTGGGCTCGAGTCCATCAAGATATAATTTTGATGGTTTTGGGCAAGCAGAATTTCTAACCCATCGGATGTTATTTCAATGTGAACTCCAACACATGTCCAGATGTTACAAAATGGAGTAATACATTTTTAAGTGAATCCTGTGAATGGAAAGTGAACATGCAAACTAGGACCTTGAGAAGTAAGATGCCAAACCAATAAGATTTCTGAATAGTTGGATGTAGGATTGTTGGACTTTTATTGGCTTATACTTAATTTTAATTTAATTTAATTTAGACACAGAGCATAGTAATAGGCCCTTCCGGCCCATGAGCCACTGTGACCCAAATGCTCCAATTAACCTACAACTCCTTTACATTTAGAATGGTAGAAGAAAACAGGAGCATCCGGTGGAAACCTGCACAGACACGGGGCCAATGTAAACTCCTCACAAACAGCGGCCGATTCGGACCTGGGTTGTTGGTGCTGTAATAATTTTGTGCTAACTGCTACACTAACCATGCAGCCCTAATGAGAAGAACGATGTGACATCATCATCTATATTTCATGCAAGCACCACGTGTAGACAGTTCCTTATTGTTTAAGTTACAATGAGCACACTTATTTGAAATTCCAGTGACCTAACACTGTAATTACATAAACATTTTAACAGACCTGCAGCAGTTTCCAAAGTCCACTTCAGGATATATCACATTGGGGAAATAATAATACTTTTATTGAAAAAAAAAATTGCTTTAAATTTGATCTCAGCTAACTTCAAATTTTTGGCTATCAAAGAGTCTAGATTTTTTTTACCAGCTCAAGTCATTGGCCCAAATTATTCCCATTTGCCTGTATTTGGTCCATATTCATATAAACTTTCCCTATCTACATGACTATCTAAGCATCTTTTTTTAATGTATTTGAACGTATCTCTACCTCTGCCTCTGGCAGTCATTCCATATACCCATTAACATTTATATGAAAAAGACACTCGGGCTGCTTTAAAACCTTTCACCTTAAAGTTATCCCCTTAAATTTTAGACTCCTCTACCCTGAATAAAATACCATTTACCTTGACTATACCCCTCATGATTTGATGATTCTCTATAAGGTGCCTTTCTACGCTTCTCGGCCTTTCCAGCCTCTCCTTATAATTCAAGACCGCCAATCCCAATACAAGTTTTGTGAATCTTATCTGAACTCTTTCCTATAGCTGGGTTACCAAATATTAGCTCAATAATCCAAGCGTGGTCTCACTATCATTTTGAATAGTTGGAACATGACATCCCAGTTTCTGTACTCAATAATAGTGTAATTTGAATTCATAGGCCTGTAGGTTACAAACCAATAATATAAACACCAGGCTCTGTTACTCTTGAATTCAGACTGATGCTTAGCTCCTGATGGAAAGTATGATTTTTTTTCTCCCCAAGATCATACTTGGAAGCTGAAAATCGTACAGCTGCGAAAAAAAAACATTTTAGCCAATCTGTCAATTTTATTACTGAATATTTGTATTGGATCACAAATGATGGGTTCAAAAGCAGAGTCAGTGATGGGCGGGTAGTATTTCTTCCATTTTTTTCCAGATCAAGGCTAGAGTTTGCATCAGTTTGATAAACTAGCTTGACCATTGCAGTGGGTAACAGTGTTTGGAGTGTGCACTTGAGACTTAGGGGTTCCCTGCTTGGAAGTCAACTCACTAACAGGATTGCCTTTGAATAGGCTGAAAAGAACTCCAGTAGGGCTGAATGGATCTGATCAGAATCCTATGGCAGTCTGTTCCAATGAGAATTAGAACCCTAATTCCAGGGGCCCAATGAATTGAGAGGTTGGATAAACCAAGGAAGTGCCCCAAAGAATGCAACAAGTCCTGTAAAGTGATTTAGCTTCTCTCAGAAGTGATCCCAACTGTGAGATACTTAAAATCTGTAAATGTCATTCAAGCAGTTCAAAGCAAACAGTTCCAGCCTCAGTTATATATATGAATACACATTTACATCCTGGAAAAGCAGACTGGTTGCAGATGTCTTATCCAAGTTCAATGAAACTTGAATGCCCCAGCACATTCAATTTCACATGACTTATCACCTATCTTCTCTCACTAACTTGTTCTTGGGACCACCTGCTCTTGGATATTAAAAACACAAAAATGCTGGAGGAACTATGCAGTGCTCATAGGAGGTAAAGATATTTAATTTCTTCAAAGCTAAATCTGCATGTAATTTTGCGAGAACACCTGAAAAATGAAACAGAATACAACGTATTCAGCAAAATTTACTAATTACAAACATGCAAGTTAAATTGATTTAATTAATTAATTAAAGTGACAGGCTCATCCAGCCCATGAGTCTGTGCCACGCAAATACACCAATTAACTTTCAAACCCCATACATTTTTTGAAGATGGGAGGAAATTGGAGCACAGGGAAGACACCCAAACAGGTCACAGGGTGCACATACAAACTCCTTACAGACAGCACCGATTTTTAACCCGGGTCTCTGGCGCTGTAATCGTGAAAGGAACGGAAAAATATTGTTGCGCTAACCACTACGTTGACCATATTTGTATGGAAAAATATCATTAATCAAAATTGCAAAGGACAGTATCAGCAAACCACATTGATATGACCAAGTGTATTTAAAGGAAGAATGGTGATTAGCTGGACATCTTCTCGATAGTTTACATTATGCATACATTACAGAGTTTTGTTTGTGTGCACTATGCCTGTCCCAGCAGGAGTCCTGTTTGTTTAAATATTGGCACCTCTGCCATTCCAGACATTTTAAAAATTGTTCAGTTAAATTGACCAAAATACTACAATGTCATATTTGATATCTTTTAAAATGCCATACTATTAAGTTTTTCAATATTAACTTTTATATCATAAATTAATTTAATAGCCAAACAAATAGCTGCAGCTATTAAAACTAAACCTTTCTTTGTCAAACATATGGGGTTAATTTTATTAAAATAAAGTGCTGGTCTTCAGAGGATTGAAACATACAAGAAGTATACTTTAATCAGCAATAACTTCAAAACTTGCCAAGTCTATTTTAAAGAGCTCATTGCATTTGTCTATCATATTGTCAGGTAAATGTATTCAAAATATTCATACAAGAGTCAAATATTTTAATCTTAGAACATGTAAAAGGATTATTCTTGATAAAAGTAATTATACAAGCTTAATTATTCACTATTACAATAGTAAATATTTTAGAAATATTTTAACTTTGTAACATTTTATATTATTAGAAATAAGAAATTGTAATATTACATCTATTTGTATCTAGGCAAGGCACAGAAATCCACAGGCTAAGTGATGGATGAAGGAATTAATACAATTGGGTGCCTATTGGTCAGAATGGACATAGTGAGCCAAAAGGCTTGTTTCCATGATGTATGGCTAAATAACTCTAATTTTATTTAAAGTATATATTAACATGGAATAACATGCATCTGAAGGAACCTCACTCACTTAATACAATTCAATGCCCTGATAGCTGCAATTCCTACCAAAAATATAGCTTTCCATGCCTTGAACCTGTCAACCATGTGTTCCTAGTTAGCATGCATTGTTCACTGGGCAGAGATGATGTCAGCTCTCCTAATCATAGAGATCTTCTTTCTTTCTTCTTTGGCTTGGCTTCGCGGACAAAGATTTATGGAGGGGTATGTCCACATCTGCTGCAGGCTCATTGGTGACTGACAAGTCCGATGCGGGACAGGCAGGCACTGTTGCTGCGGTTGGAAGGGAAAATTGGTGGGTTGAGGTTGGGTGTTGGGTTTTTCCTCCTTTGTCTTTCGTCAGTGAGGTGGGCTCTGCGGTCTTCTTCGAAGGAGGTTGCTGCCCGTCGAACTGTGAGGCACCAAGATGCACAGTTTGAGGCGATATCAGCCCACTGGCGGTGGTCAATGTGGCAGGCACCAAGAGATTTCTTTAGGCAGTCCTTGTATCTCTTCATTGGTGTGCCTCTGTCATGGTGGCCAGTGGAGAGCTAATGTTAACTTCTTTCTTCTTTGGCTTGGCTTCGCGGACGAAGATTTATGGAGGGGGTAAATGTCCACGTCAGCTGCAGGCTCGTTGGTGACTGACAAGTCCGATGCGGGACAGGCAGGCACGGTTGCAGTGGTTGCAAGGGAAAATTGGTTGGTTGGGGTTGGGTTTTTCCTCCTTTGACTTTTGTCAGTGAGGTGGGCTCTGCGGTCTTCTTCAAAGGAGGTTGCTGCCCGCCGAACTGCGAGGCGCCCAGATGGACGGTTGGAGGCGATATCTATCACTCTAAATATCATACATATCAATTAAGGACAAATTTGGAGATGATAGGCCATTGTTTATACCACCTATCCTGAATAATAACCCTTGTTTTAATGTCTTCCAAGAACCACAATCCAAATCGTGGGTTTAGGATAAAAAAAATCTGCAACAATATTTGAGCTTATCTTGCCTGGAAAACTGACCTAAGTTTTTTTTTAATTCTCACTCATTGACTTTGGGAAGGCATTTGTTTATTGCTGGAACTGTAAATAAAGCAGTCTAAAAATGGCTCAGGGTTCTGAACAAATTGCAGTTTCAAACAATATATAATTTTATAATACACTGTCACTCAAGATGCTTAGTTTACTCTGGGAATAATTAATATAGCTTGAATTTTATTATTTTCTCTGCAGCATAACTTTATTATGCAGAGAAGAACAATTTCTAATCCAGAGCATAGTTCATTATAAGGAATTGTAATCACAAAGAAGGCTCACAGTGTCTATATTTTGTCAGGTTTTTGAGGAGACCCAATCTGTCACCAAAGACTCTCGAAAACTTCTACAGGTGTACAGTGGAGAGCTTTCTGGCTGGTTGCATTATTGTCTGGTGCAGAGGTGCCAACGCTCAGGACAAGAATAAACTCCAGGGGGTTGTTAACTCGATCTGCGACATCACAGGCACCAGACTTCACTCCATCGAGGACATCTACAAGAGGTTGTGTCTTAAGACAGCAGCCCCCCTACCCTGGCCATACCCTCTTCACCCTGCTACCTTGAGCAAAAAAAGTACAGGAGTCTAAAGTTGAGCACTCAGTGACATAAGGACATCATCTTCCCTGCTGCTATCAGATTCCTGAATAATCAATAAGACACTGCCTTTCTTTGACTTTTCGTGCACTAGTTTTATTTATTTTAATAAAGTGGTTTATGGAATGTTTGCACCATAATGCTGCTGTAAAACAACGAATTTTTGATTTGGATATTATTCATCTTACCTCATCCTTTTTCTTTTCTTAAAGACTGAGGTGAGAAATTCATCTTTAGTTTTTAGATTCAACAGGTACAAATTTTTTGGCTATTAAACTCCCAACATTTACTTCAACTGATTTTTCAACCCAGCCAAATATTGGAAGGCAAGTAAATTGGCAGTCAGTTCTCTTGCTCGCATTAGGACCAGCAAGAAAACAGGATGTACTTTATGAGGCAAAGATAAAAATACATAACCAACATTTCAGGTTAAGCCTTTCATCCAGGTAACATGAAGTCTGAAGATTTTTGTGTTTTACTCAGGAATTTCTATGGATTATTTTGCTGAACTGTCATTGACAGAAGTAATTTGCTTGAGACTTGAATGTCAACCATATTTGACAATGAGGCCTAAACAGGTTTCCTTAATCCATTTAAAGTTATCCATACCCATTCTTGCCTTTTACTATTCTGTCTCCTCCATATGGGAAGCTGAAGTTGACAATTATAAAGATGATGGATCTTCCTTGTTGACTAAGATGAAGAAAAGGAGCTAAAAGCTGCACTTTATTCACCTGTCCAGACATCCCTCCCTCTAATCTCCAGGCAGTTCCTTAAATGATTTGGGGTCTTCAGCCCACTAAGTCCCCACTAACCACTAACCCTACCGTAGCACATTTTCCTTTCCCCGTATTCTTATAATCTCTCCCCAATTTCTACCATTTATCCACGTGTGAGAGGGAATTGACAATAGCCAATTAACCTCTCAACTTGCACATTTTTTGGTCCGAGGGAGGAAACAGAAACACCCAAAAGAAACCTACACAGTCGCAGAAAGAATATCCAAACCTCACACAGACAGCACACAGGGTCAGGAATTTTGGGAAGGATTTTACTCGTACAGAGTCTCTGAGGTCAGTTTCCCAGAAACTGCTCCAGCTGACAGCTATGTGTCCGTAGGCTTGTGCACTGACTCTGAAATGGAAGCTTTTTTTCTTTCTTGAGGCTCTAACAGCTTATATTCAAATAGCAGCTTTAATGTAGAGTTCATAAGAGTGTTCACAAACAAGATTGTCCTTTTTTTGTTTAATTACTGCAAGAACCAGGTGCATTCGATGCTAACTGCCAGTAATTGAAGCACTCTCTGCTACCCTATAGCAAGGAGCAAAGGAGGGAGTGCCTTATCTACCAGCTTTCAGAAGCTGTTGACTTGCAAGGTTTTCCTGAGAGACTGCCTATTGATAAATGGTGGCAAGAATCCAGAGTCCACTGCGATGAAGATAGAACAGCTTAGGATACACAAATGAGAGCATTTTTTTAAACTTGTGGCTGATCCTGATGCTCCTCAGGTCACAGAGCCCAATGGCATCATTTCCCTAGTTCCTTTAACAATTCAGTATCTAATCTAGAGAGTGCATGGGTAGGTGTTCAGCAAATAACATATTACAAGCAGGACTTAACAGAGCCCACAGACACTGAACGTTTTCTTTTTAAATGCCAGAAACTGATTTTAACCCATATAAACTTCTCTGATTTTAGCTTTCTGCCACTTTATTTTCTGCCAGGCACTGTAAAATTTTGACGCACTTAGGTATGCAGTGAGTGAAAGAACAACATAGAATTGAAAGTGAGTTGAACCAACTGACTTTAATAGAACTCTTGCACGTGCTTAAATCCCTCGGTACTTGATGATGCTTACGACCCCCGGGACCTTTAAGACACAAACTGCCTGCTGTGGGCTTTCCCCGCACCTGGAGTTCTCACAGTCAGATCTGCCGTGGACTTGCCCACGACTCCGTGAGCTGGTTCGCCTGGTGCATGGGTGAGCCGCCACAAGGAAAAGATAACAAATTCATGTTTGGGTGGCAGCAATAAACATGCAATGATATCTCCCACAGTTAGTTCTCACCTCTATGCATTTATTTTCATTTGCCTACAAGTGTTCTATTTGAATTATTATTGAAAATCCTTAGGCATACAACTCTGATGTCTATATTAAACATGAGACCTAATCTAATCATTGTGCCAGGTCTTGGTGCCAGAGCCCTGTTGCCCATCACTGCCACCTGTGGTCATTCCAAGCATGAACTAGGTTCAAAAGCAGAGTACCCATTTCATGGTCTAAAACAGCCAGTCTCAAACTTTTTTTCTGGCAATTTACCCCTCCCTCCCCTTCCAGGGCTCTGCTCAAAGTTTATGGTCCTCCTTCCCTATGAAACACTTAAGTTTTTGTTTCTTCCTACATCTCTCATACTGACTACATAAAAAACATATTTTTTAAAATGTTAAATGAATTGAAAAGAAAACAAGGCTTTTACTGCTGTGGCCCTTGGGGTGGTGGTGCAGGGAGGGGGTGGGGGGGGCGTTGAGGGGGTCCTAGGGCCCCCTGTTGAAAATGGCTGGTCTAAAACACTAAATAATGTAGAATGAATGGAGCAGGTTTACCAAAGAAATTCACCTACAAAATACACTGAGAGTTTTGAAAGCAGGCCAAGTCCCATTCCTAGTTTTGTCAGCTGAAAAAGCTGTGGGGGGATTTAAATGTCTTTGAATATCCAGAAACATTAAAAAAATCAAACAGATTAAGAAAAGCCAGTACAAGCTCAATATAAGTGGGTGACAGGCGACAGCTTTAAAATATTTTAAGCTATCCACTTTAATGAATGTTTACCTAATTTCTGTCTTTGGATAAGTGACAAATATGCTCAATATATCCAACATGTCGATATAAAGAGGCACATTATTATTGAAGTCAAAAAAATGATCTAAACATCATATTAACTTAAAGACCTAATATTTCTTACAAATAATTAAAAACATTCAATAGGAGATGGGACTAATGTGATTGCACAAAGAGCAGATAGAACTCTACAGCTGCACTCCACACTCCTCTCCACATAATATTATTGCCAAGTAATTTCAGGACATTCTATAATCGGAGAAGCACAGGAGTCCATGTCTACTAGTATTAACAAAATAAAGTCTGGGCCTTATGTTACAAATATAATTATGCTATCATAAATATATAACTGAAAAGAAGGAGGCATTCAGCCTTAGACCTATGCCAGCCCCTAGTCCTTGCCTTCTTCCCCTGAATTCTCAAATTTTCTTTCACACATGCCCATTATCCCTCTTTGATTCTTTGTGCAATTCACCTACAGTAAGCACTAATTTACCATAGCCAATTAACCAAACAGAACATCTTTGCAATGTGGGAGGAAACCAGACCATGCAGAGAAAAAGAACGTGCAAGCTTTACATTGACAGCCCCTGTGGTCAGGGTTGAACACAGGTCACCTGAGGCAACAGCACTGATGACCATGTTCCCCTGCCAGCCTAATTGCATTTTAAATATAACTATTTAAGTTTAGCTTTGTCTACATCTTATGAAAAAATGCATGAACTATTTAGTAAAGTCAGCTATCACAATATTCTTTACAAGCAGAAAATACTATGAATATTCCCCATAGTTCTGGGGTCTCAGTAAGTAGAGGCTGCACCTTTCTGAGACTTTTCTCAGTCACTGCAGGTTCTCATGAGCTGTGCCAGAAGAATAATAAAAGAGAACTGACAGAGGAAAATATAGAAACAAGATCTAAAGTTTATATGGATTACCAATAGTTTAATTGCTAGAGATCAGTGTTTATTTCATAGTTTCATCATTTTTTAAACTGTACGTGAAAAATCTTCACAAAGAAAAAAGATTGCCTTGTGGTGGCACGCCGTTAGGCAGGCGAACCAGCCCCGCTTGTAACACACGCAGCGGAACAGCCGGTCAAAATGGTGCCGTCGGGGTTTTCCCTTCAACCTCGGCATTGGGCTCAGAAGCCCGTGCTTGGGGACCCACGTGACACCCTGGTGATGTCAGCGCCCCCAGCGCAGTTCTCAGCCAGGTCCAGACTGGGAGTATAAGGCCAGCCAGGCAGCCTGCAATAAATCAGTTCTGCTCACTGAGCTCAACCTGTCTGGTTGTGTGTTATTTCAGTTAGCAGTGTAGCTGCCGCTACAGCCTGAAGATTGTAAAATTGTGCTTTTGTTGGCTATCCACTGCATTCATTCTCCTGCAGAAGAACTTGTGAATGGAAATACAGCAAAACCCATTATCCAGAATTGAATTAACCAATTGGCAACTGGCAAAAATAAATAAATAGAGATGAAAATAAATTTAAAAAAATAGTTTAAACTTGTAAAATTAAGTGTTCTCTGAAATAACACATAAACCTTTGGTGAAGATGGCAGCAAATATTCAGCCAGCAGTGTGCTTTGCTCATACCAAAGTGTTTTAATAAAGTTGTGTTTGAATCAAATGGCATTACCCAGAATGATGTGCTGGTTGATGGCACTCACTCTTGGGGTGATTCCTTATTTCAGTTTAGTAAGTTTTTAAAAATCTTTATTACTAAACTTGGGAGATGGAGGTTTAATTATCTATAATGTAATTGTCTTTCACGCAGCTCCATGGAGGAGAAGGAAAAGGAAGATGCGGTGAAGATTAATGTTTTCAAGGAATGTGACTGAAAATAAAGTTAAATGCTTTCATGTTTATATATTCATGGAAATTAAGTTCGTTCAGTGTAAGTACAGTGCAGAATTTTTATCTTTTAAACTATTTATTCTTAATGCAGGCGTATTAGTTAGGCATTTTAAGAGTGAGTCTCAAGCAACCCAAAAACTCACTTACCCTGTAGGTGACAGACACCAGTGGTTTAACTGTATTTTTGTTATTTTCTCCCAGCCAATATCACAAATTTAATTCAGCCCATTAATCAGGACGTGATAAAATATGTAAAAGAGTTGCACCAGCGTAGCTTTATGAGAAGGCTGGTGGCATAAATGGGAAAGTTCAAGAATATCCATTAAAATTTTCCATTAAAGATCACACTTTTAATGTGCCTTGTGCCTGGAAATAGGTGAAAGAGTGAAACACAGCAAAGTTGTTGGTAGAAACTATTGTCATTTGTCATGCTTAAAGAAGGATCGTCCAATGAGGAAGTACTTGAAGGATTTTATGTGTGCAAAGGCAAGCAGATGGGTGTCCGTGAGATGAAATCATGAGACTTGTGGACTGTTATGTATGCTGAAAATCTAGTGAAAAAATCTTTCGAGAACTGAACTGGATGAGGGGCTAAAAACTGATGATGTTCCTGCTCCATACCGATAAAATTTATGGAAAATGTTTTAAATCATAAACTTCAAGAAGAAAGTCATGATGAAGGGGAACCAAAGGATAAAAAAAAATTCTTGGGAAATAGATGTCGAAGGATGTGATGTAATGAAAGTACTCTGACAATAAATATGAAATATGAAACAACTCTGTTTGAAGTTCTGCTTATAACTCCCAACAAAGTCTTTTTACCATTGCCATTTTTAACTCAGTATCTTCTGATCCGATGTCACCTTTTTCTAATGATTTAAAATTGTTCCTTACCAACAGAGCAGATCATTCCCTTTGCTTACCTGCCCACCCTTTCAATACAATATGTGTCCTTAGACATTCATCTTCCAATCAAATCCATCGTTTAGCTATGTCTCCATGATGTCCACAACATCATCCCTGCCAATTTGTAATTCAAGGTCATCCACTTTATTACTTATGCTGCATGCAATTAAATACAAAACCTTTAGCCTTCTATTTGCTACTTTTACGGATTATGTCCCAGTTGTGTTGCAACACATCCCAATGGCTGCAATTTTGCCCTCTTTGCCTGTCCTTCCAATCAATCTCCCTACCAGCTGTCTCTACTTGTGCACCAACTGCTTCTTCTTTTGCCTCTTCTCTTTAGTTACCACCCCCCCGTGAATCGAGTTTGCATTCCACAAATACATTAGTGAACCTCACCACCAGGATATTAGTTCCCCTCCAGTTCAGGTGCAATCCATCTCACTTGTACAGGTCACCCTTTCCCCAGAAGATGTTCCAATGATCCAAGAACTTGATGAGCAGCCACTCAGAAACATCCCAGACCGATGCAGTGGGAAGCAACACATTATCCCTGATATCTTTTTTGCATCCGCAGAATCCCGACTATGAATCCCCTATGATTATCACTCTATTGAACCTTCCCTTCTGAGGCCCAGAGCTGACCACAATGCTATTAGTTTGACTATTGCCTTGCCCAGAAAGATCATCCCACTTAGTAGTCTCCAAAGGGGTATACTTGTTGCTGAGGGGAATGGCCACAGGTGTATCCTGCACTTATTTCAAGTGCAATGCAAAATGGAAATGTTTAGTTTATTTACATTTGGACAGATGGGCAGTGTAGTCATATGCTAATAAGCAGTAAGCAGCAAGATTTAGCATCATGTGGTAGTGGGTACATTCCTTTTCCCTCTCCTGACTATCACCCAGCTGCCTTCCTCCTGCCTCCTAGGTGTGATTACTTACCTGTAAATCCTATCTATCACCCCATCAACCTCCCAAATGAACCAGAGTTCATCCAAATCCAGATCAAATTCCTTAATACATTTTGTAAGGAGTTGCAATTGGATACACTTTTTGGAGATGAAGCCACCATAGATACTGTTGGCTTCCCTGACTATGCACGTTCTGCAAGAAGTGCATGCTCCTGCTCTGGCTGCCATTTCCACTGTCTATTAAAGAGGAAAGCATTAGACAAACCTTTCCTTACCTCACCTCAACTCCTGCTCCTGCTCCACTACCTCAGCCTCTGCTCTTTGAAGCCTCTTTTGCCAAAACCTCAAATTCCCAATCCTAAACTGGGCCACTTACACACTGACCACTCTACAATGGCCACTCTTTTTATTTCCTTTTATTGGCTATAGCCAGTTAGTCAATGGAGAAATTTAAACAAGCACCTACCTTTTCCAGTGCTTTTTTAATGCTCCTCTTATTTGCAGTCCTGCTCTTGCAGTCCCCAATGAGATTCAAACAAGCATCTACCTTCCTAGTGCAAGAAGGCTAGCTGGCTTCAATCTTCTCAGCTTTCAACATTGACCAAAGTAAGTACTCTTGAACTTAATGGAATGAATATCCAGAAAAGAGCAAATAAAATGCATTGTACTTTTGACATTTAGAATTAAACAATTTAAGTCTAAATGATAGTTGAGCCCAGCCTAGGTATGTCTATGTATGGTCCACATAAGGATGTTTTGTTTTTATTTTATGGAAATAAGCTCAAGGAATGGATTTTATTTGAAGTGTAATGCAAAATGGACATGTTTAGTTTATTTACATTTGGACAGGAAGGCAGTCTAATCATATGCTGGTACACAGTAATCAGTTAGATTTGGCACCATGTGGTAGTGAGTACATTCATTCATTTGTTTTATTTTTACTTTAATATTATTTAGCTTTAGAATATAAAATTGGAGTGTACAACATTGTTATGTGAAAGAAAAAGGGATGATGTAGTTTGGGAATTTATTTCAATACCAATGCAGATTTTATTTTGAGCAATTCTCATGCAACCAGCATATTCATGAAACTGGCACCCCCATTCTCCATGGATACCAACCGGATGCTGAGAGTAAACTGTAAAGTACCACTGACTCAAACCAACAGCAGGTGTATCTCTTTTGTAATAGCATAGTATTAAATCTCCATCTTGGAGTTCTCTGAACATCTTGTGAACTCTGATATTCTAATAGTAGTAATGAATGATCTGAAACCAACCTAACCTTATAATCCACGGATATAACCTTATCCTGCAAATGTGTTGAAATTAAAAAATAATCAATTCTTGAAAAAGAATGATGGCGTGAGGAATAAAAAGAAAAATCTTTCTCTGTAGGATTAAATCTCCGCCAAATATCAACTAAATTCAAATCTGTCATCATGTTAGTCACTTGTACTGCCATCTTAGATTTCTTAATTACTCTTGGATACTTGTCCAATAAAGGCTCCAACACCACATTTAAATCTCCCCCAATCATCACATTAGAATTTGCTTGTCCAAGTAATAAAGACATATCCACAACAAAAGCTGTATCCTCAACATTTGGAGCATAAACGTCAAGCAAGGTCCAAGCCTCATTAAAATTGTACAATTCAATTTTAATAATCTTCCACCATTTTTTTCTTCATTCTGTAACTGAAATGGTAGATTCTTGTGCACCAAATTTGCCACTCCTTTCGCCTTTGAATTAAATGAAGAATAAAAAACTTGTCCAACCCATTCACGTTTAAGTTTCAAATGTCCCTTATCTGTTAAATGAGTTTCCTGTAAAAAAGCCACATCAACTTTTAATTTTTTTTAAGTAAGCAAGTACTTTCTTATGCTTAATAGGATTATTTAAACCCTGAACATTAAGAGAAGCGAACTTTAAGTTAGACATTTCTTACAACAACGCAAACAAACAAAAAAAAGAAAAGAAAAAAAAAGAAAAAAAAACAAGAAAAGTGGAAAAAAAACCCTCCCCTTATCCCCTCTTAAAACTACAAGAAAAAAAAAGAAATTAATTTTTCTTTAAAAAGAAATAATAGAAAAAAACTTCACTCCTAAATCCAAAAATTAGTTAAAAAAAAAGGTAAGAGGTTACAACTACCTCCTCCTGTCTTAACCGCACAATGCGGTAACTCCCACAAAATATTGGGTGTGAGATAACTCAGACGTAGCTGATGACTTCTGGAAAATAATGCCCACCTCTCCCAACTCCCATTTCACATTAAACCATCATCATGATCTAAAATCTCAGAAATTTTTTTTTTTTTTAAATCAGCTTTGTCACTCTGACCACCATTGCTTCCATTTCTTCTTGAAATTCGACTCCAATCTTGCATCTCCACTCTCTTTGGAGACCATGGAGGACTACGTCATTCCTGAAATTCCGTAATTGGTAACGATTGAGCAAAGTCCATAGCTTCTTTAGGGTTATCAAAAAATTTTGGTTGATATCCATCTTGAAAAATCTTCAGTACTGCAGGGTATCTAAATTTTGCTTTATATCCTTTTTTTCATAGCACTTCTTTCACAGGATTAAATTCACGTCGTTGAGACATAACTTCTTGACTTAAGTCCGGATTTAAAAAAACACGATTATTCTGAACCATCAAAGGAGATCTATTTTGTTGTGCATTTCTAATAGCCACACGCAAAATTGTCTCTCTATCATAATTCTGTCCTGGAAAAGGCTTTCTTCTCAAAGCTCTATAAGCACGTTCCAATATTAAGCCTTCCGGGAACTTATCTTGTCCTAACACTTGTGGAATCCATTCGGTAAAAAATTTTCTTGGATCTGGTCCTTCTATATCTTCTGGCAAACCAACAATTTTTACGTTGTTCTGTCTAGACTGATTCTCCAAATAGTCAACCTTTTTCGCTAAATTTTTATTCTGGATTTGTAAAGTTTCAATTGTTTTATTTACGTCTTGTAATTGATCTTGTACCTCGACTATACCTTGGTCACAAACATCAAGTCTTTCATTCGTTTCAAGCTTAAAAGCTCCATAATCAACCATCTGTTGAGTATTAATATCCACCAAGGTATTAAGCTTAGTGTTAACTTGAACTAAAGATTTACCTATCTCTTTTATTGAAGAAGATAACTTAAATTCAAGATTCTTAATAAGCATATCAACTGAAATAGATTCAGGTACAATAGGATCCTGCAGTTTCTGAATAACCAAAGGGTCTTCCATTCCTTCCCTTAGTTTAACTGCTTTTCTTGCAGTATGACTACGTGTAGAAACCCCTGCCACAACTTCCTCAGCAGTATCAGAGGACTGATAGTCAGGGTCAAGAGCCTTCGTTACATCAAAATCTATTGAAGCCTTCATAACTGGTGGTGCATTTCGCAGCGCCATCGCTACATCGATCAGTGGACGTATCTTTAAAGTCCCAGCTGTTCCAACTATCAAAGGTTCAGTGACAGCGCTCATAGCGGGCATTGATTGAAGTACACGCGCCTGGCTAGCCCTTTGTTCCAAAGGCTGCTGGGCGCCATCTTTAAAGAGCCCTTCTGGTAAGAGCGGAGCTCCGTTGCAGAGTTGTGCACTTCTTCTCCTGGATCCATTCCATGCTGAGTCCTGGCTTCTTGTAAACAGGTAGGCTCAGATAACTTCGGGAAATACAGTTTCTTAACAATCTATTGCTGTTTTTTTTACTTTTTTTAAACAATTGTACCATAAGGAGCTAATTCAAAACCTCTATTTATAAACTTTTAAAAAAGTTTTAATGGGCACTTATAGACAAAACAATAACAAAGAGTCAGGAGAGGACTGGAAGGCACGTCTATTCCTTACGCCATCTTGCCACGCCCCCAGGTGTATCTCTGTTAACCCTCAGTCTATTAGACTTCAAATCAGGGGAAGTTCACCCCATAGGTACAGTTCGTACAAAAATGGAAAGCCTGGGGTCAACATAGCAACCACAGTGTTACTTTTGTGTGGCAAATTTAGTCAGAAATGTGCCTTTTTCCAGTGGCACATTTTAAAAAAAGATCAGAATACTGCTTTTAACAAGTATTTTACCCTTCCCCACCATGTCTGCAGATCTTCTGAATATATTATTGGAACATGCCAAAGCATATTACAAAATAACCTAGGATCTGAACCTTTTATAAATTGGGTAAATGTGCAAACAAATAAGGATCAAAATTTATCACTGGTTCACAGCGTTGTGCCTACTTTATAATAACAATATCATGTTAGAGCACTGTAGACAGAGGGGCGACACCTCTGATTTATAAACCCTTTAGATAAGATAAATAGTCATCAGGGTACAGAAATCTAAAACTGAAGGCATAAATTTAAGGTGGGGTGGGAAAATTTATAAAGCAACCCGCGGATCACTTTCTTCGCACGGTAGATACGGAGAACAAATTGCTGTGGGAAGTGGTGGTGGCGAGAACAAATGAAGCAGTTAAAAGCTAGCTAGCCATGTACATGGAAAGGAAAGCTTTAACGGAATATGGGCTGAACATTGGAAAATGGGAATATCTTGAACAAGTTGAGGCAAAGGGGCTGTTACTCTCCTATGACTCCAGGACTTTACTCAGGTTCTGAAATTTTGTAATATCGATTAGCACTTCCTGCAGGGAATGTTAAATATTACGTTTGAGGCTCCCAAGAAAAGTTAATGTCCAGATTTGGATGTGTGTTTGTATGACTGGTGTAATAGCAATGGAAACACAGCAAGATTCAGTTCTGCTGACTTCAATGGGAGTGAATTTTTGAGGCAGCATGGAGCATATTTACTTTTTGCATTGAATGCCTTGCTACAATAAGATTTGAAATTTAATCAGGGCATTCAAAATTGTGAAGTCTTTGATGTCCTTTGACTTGGTTTGCGGTTTGTAATCTAAGTGGCATCAAGTATAGATAATTTGCATATGACAATGGTAAAGGCCAAGGCAGTTTTGTATGCAGTTAGTTATTAGAGCATGGTACATCCTGCCACAACACTGATGAAAGTGGCATTCCTCAAAGATTTAATGAGAAATGGTTGAATAGAAGGCTTTCAGAGAGCTGGCAAAGGCACAGTGGGCCAAATGGCTTCATGCTGTGCTCTAGTATTTTACGGAGGTAGAAATTTGTCCTTGATCAAATGTGCCAAATACACAGTATAATAGCAGGCCTGCTTTATGCTGTGAACTGGAAATTAATTTTAATAAACTCAACAGAACTGGATTTCAGTTGGGCCTCACAATACAGATTTATCTGACTAAGAATCTAAATCTATCCAGGTATATTTTCAAACGGTTGGGAGGGTGCACCTGGCCGAGTACTGAAAACTTGGGCTGACCAACTGGCCAATGTAATCACAGGTATTTTCAACACCTCACTCCAACCGGGCATGATCCCTACCTGTTTCAAACAGGCAATCATACTGGTGCCCAAGAAGAGTGTGGTTATACAGCCTAAATAAATACCGACCAGTTGCATCCACAGTGATGAAGTGTTTTGGGAAGGTGGTGTTGAAGCATATCAACTCCTGACTGAGTGCCTACTGTAGCAATAGGTGTATGGCGGATGCCACCTCACTGGCTCCGCACAAAACCTTGAAACATCTGCAATGCAAGGATATCTCCATCAAGATGATATTTATTGACTATAGTTTGGCATTCAACACCATTATCCCCTCAAAACTAATCAGCAAACTCTAAAGCCCCTTGTACACATGCGTTTCACTAAATTCGCCATTCAGTGTCCTGGGATAGGAATGGGGGTTTGGCCTTTCACACTAGACCACTCTTAACTGGGACACTGAACGCTTTCACACTTGCAAGGGCCTATCCCTAGCATTTGGTCTGTTCTACCTTTAATTGGGAGTGCCTGCATGGCGTGGCACGCAAAAGAGAGAAGTGATTGCCTGTTTCACACTTGCCTGATCTCAAAACTGGCATCTGCAAATGCTGGGGATTGTACTAGGGGTCAAGACTATCAATCCCTGGCAAGAGATGATGTCATCTGATGCTGGCGTTGAGCAGATTTTGCTTTCTCACTTGCCACTTTAAAGGCCGATTGGTGTTTGATTCCTGGGATCACTGGCAAGTGTGAAAGGGGCTTAAGACTGAGGCCTCAATATCCCTATTAGTAATTGGATCTTGGATTTCCTCACCTCCAGATCCCAATCAGTATGAATTGGCAAGAACATTTTCTCCACAATCTCCATTCAAACCCCAGCACCACAGGGCTGTGTACTTAGCCTCCTACTTTATTTGTACTACTAAAAATTATTTATCATAATAAATAGTACTGTAATCATAAATCATAGCTTTTTATGGCTCGACACGATGACAACACTATCTACAAATTCATTGATGATAACACAGTAGAGTACTATATAAAAAAGGGTGATCAATCAGCATACAGGAGGGAGATTAAAAATGGCTGAATAGTGTACTTACAAAAACCTCTCAATGTCACAAAAACCAAGCAGGTGATTGTAGACTTTAGGAAGATAAGACCAGAGGTATACTTTCCAGTGATTGTTGGGGGATCAGAGGTGGAGAGGGTAAGCACATTTAAATTCCTGTGAGTCATTATCTCACTTTCCTGGACCCAATATACTATTGGCATTGTGAAGAAAGCACATCAGCATCTCTACTTCCTCAGGACATCAGAAACCTTCACAAACCTCTACAGATGTGTAGTGGGAAGTGTGCTGACCAGCTGCATCATAGCCTGGTATGAGGGCACTAAAACCTCTAAGTGGAAATCCCTGCAAAATGTAGTGGACACAGCCCAGTACATCATAGGCATAACTCACCCCACTATAAATAAGATCATCAATATTCACCACTCTGTTCGCACTGGTCCCATCAAGAAAGAGGCATATAGAGTTGTACCATCAGGTTCAGGAACAGCTGCTCCCCCTCCACCATCAGACTCATCAACAACAAACTCAATTAGAGATTCATTTAGGGTCTCTTACTTTTCACATTATTTATTATTGAATTTTTTACTGTATTGCACAATTAGTTTGTTTTCATTTCTTCTCTTGTTCGCATTTCTCGCTTTTGCATACATATCTTTATTCTTGTGTAGAGTTTAGAGTTACTGAGTAGAAAAAGTATCTGAAGGTTGTACAATATGTGATGCCATGTATGTACTGACAATAAATTTGAACTTTGAACTTTAATCCAATTTAAGACATACTTTTAGTTCCTTCTCACAATACTCATAATATCTAGGGGTGGCATGGTTGACATAGCGGTTAGCACAACGCCTTTACAGTGCCAGTGATCGGGACTGGACCGGAGTTCAATCCTGCACTGTTTGTAAGGAGTTTGTACATTCTCCCCATGTCTCTGTGGGTTTTCCCTGGGGGCTCTGGTTTCCTCCCACCATTCAAAATGTACTGGGGGTGTAGGCTAATTGGGTCTAAATTGGGCAGCACAGACTCGTGGGCCGAAATGGGCTGTTACTGTGCTACATGTCTAAAAAAAACCTAGTATTTGATAACCAATGAAACACAATACTGCTTGCTGGAAATAAATCTCCCAGTTTGTGCACAGAGCTTCCATAAACACCAATTGGATAATACTGTAATGGAATGATCTGCTCGTCCAAGCATAAATATGTGAAAATGGGAGGCTAACTTCACTATTTCTATGTCTACCCAAGAGGCAAACTGGGCTCTGTTTAAGAACAGCATTTCTAACATTCCCTAAACCCTGAACTGGGGATTTGTGTACAAGTTTCCAGATTGGGAATTGAATATGAGATTTTAATTTTCTGACTCAGGAAACAGGAGTTATAACAACTAAGGCACAACCAGCGGTAGAAAAACAAAGAGCACCAAGCACATTTTCAAATAAGCCCTGCAAAATGATACAGTACTGTTAAAAAGCTCGTCTGTTGACACAATCATATACAATTTTCTCTTGGCAGAAATTCTATAGGTTAGAAAGCCTTTCACTTTGTGCTTTTGGGAATTACTTGCAATATATTTGAATAATATTACAATGTATATTCAGGTTCCCAGTGGGTATTCTATTTTTGACTACATCCATTAAATACCATATCTCTTGGCTGTTTTTTCCCCACCCTTCCATTTACTGAGACTTCCAAATGGGAACACAACCTTCCATAAACAGCACAGCACTCTGGCATCCACCTGCATATATGCCTAAAAGGGAAGCAGGAACTGTAGTTTTTCTTGATTCAACCATTTCCAAAATCTCCATGATTGGTCTGAGCTCTAAAAATTAAACCTGGTGTTAACTAAGACAGTTCCAAAAAAATATTTTTGCACTGAGTCAAATCAATAACAACATCCACAAATGATCAACAATATAGACATTGTGACATTTTTTTCTTTTCCCCCACTTCCTCTCTCCCCTTCCCCACCCTCATCAAAAATCAATAAATGATAAAACACTTAAAACAAAGAAATAACCAAAAAAAAAGAAAAAATCCAAAGACAGTCTTGACCCAAAACATTGATTGACCATTTCTACCCCAAGGATGCTGCGTGACTTGTTGAGCCCCTCCAGCAGCTCATTGTTTGCTCAAGATTCCAGCATATGCATTTTTTTTTGGTGCTTCTCCTTTAAAGAATGGCTGTTCATTCATCACAGATTGAAAATGATGGTATAAACTTTAATAAGGTGCATGGACTTGGAATGAGATAGGAAAAAGGAAAATGACAATTTTCCTGCACTCCTTGACTTCCACTATTAACTTCAGTGTGAATGGTTCAGTCTGAACAAACAGATGAGGAGAAACTGGAGACACATAAGAGACTGCAGATGCTAGAATCTGGGGCTAAACCTACAGTAACTCGACTCAGGGTTTCAACCCAAAACATTGACCATTCTCTTTTCTCCCACCGATGGTGCCCAACTTGCTGAATTCCCCCAGCAGTTTGTTTTTACATCACTGAAACTCCTTGGCCATCTTCAATCTGGTAATTGTTTAGGAAGAAGGATACTTTGTTGATTTTTAAGTTTAATTCTGAGTCTAGTGAGTCTCTGTTCTTCCACCTGCTCCCCTTAAGGAAAGAATACATCATTGGTCAGAGCATAGAATATGGAATTGCAACCTTATAAAACACTGATTGGGCCACCCTTGAAATATTGGGTCCTGTAATGGTCACCACAGGAAGGATGTGTTTAGTCTGGAGAAAGTGCAGAGGGGATTCACTGGGGTGTTGACTGGATTGGAAGAAATCGTTTTAGAGAGCGATTGATTAGGCTGCATTTGCTTATTCTGGGTGAAGGAGACTGAGTGATGTTCTGATAGAGGTATATAAGATTATGAGGCAAAGTTAAGGTAGATAGTCAATTTCTTTTCCCATGTGAATGATATTAAAATGAAAGGGAATACTGTGGATTTAAGATGGGAAAAAGATTTAAAGAGAACTCGAGAGGTAAGTTTTTTTTTAACATAGATATCTGGATGCACTGGTAGAGGTGGGATCAGATACAGTCACTATGTTTGAGGCATTTAGCTACTTTAAAAGCTTAGAGGGAATTAGTCCTAATAAGGGCAAATGGGATTAGTAAAGGTGGGCAAAAAAATTTGCATAGATACAAGGGGCTCAAAATATCTGTGCTGTATCCTATCTTTTGAGGGGGGTAGAATTGATAGGCATTTGTGCCATTGAGTAGCCTCAGAGCTACTTTCCTGAATGTTTCTTTTAACAAAATATCAAAGAAAATCTTTTATAAACTTTGGAAGAAATTTCCAAATGCTAGACTTTAAGTTCTACCATTTGTACTTCACCAAGTGTTGTTTTCCCTTTGGGATGCCAAAACATTTGAGCACGTTCTCTTTTTTTGCAATGCTGTGCATAATGCTAATGCTTGCTCCAATCTCCAGATGAAAATATAAGCAGAGTAACGCTACGGCTTCATGGACCCTATGGGGAGGATCTATGAATAGCTCTTAACAACCTCAGTTGTCACATTGACTTCTGGAAAGTGAGTCAGTAGTGCTTATCTTCTCCATGACAGCCTGCGAATCATGGGGAGTAGTACAGGCACTCTCTAGGCAACCACCCTTGTGATGAAGTGGCCTGTTTGACTACCTTGCAACATAATCCCAAGGTGCAAGCTGATCAAAGGCCAGTGATTGCAATATCCAGATCGCAAATGGTTACTATAAAAAAGGCTACATTTAATTGAAGGAAGCTTCTGTGAATTCTAAAATGCTATACACCGAAATGTGAGATGATTGCCTGTGATGAGTGTGCAGATCCTTTAACTACCATTTCATTCCTGAACTCTGCATGATGCATTTCCTGTTTGTGACTTGCACCATGTCTGGGGATATCAAGTATGTAACTCCAGCTGCAGGCAAAAGTGAGCAGCGCCCAGGTGCCCGAGCCATTATTTCTGTCCTTACTGATTTGCCTGCAAAATTATTGCCAACATGGCTTTTCGGTGCAATCTAAATATTGACAAAATGCATAAATTGGTCTAGACCAGGTGTGGCTAAACTGCAGCTCGCAAGCCACATGCGGCTCTGACATGTAATGTGCGGCTCGCGGCAAGATTTTGGTTGAGACAAGAATCATATGTAGTCAGAATCAAAACCAGGATATATTGTCACGATCAAGTCATGAAATTTGGTGTTTTTGCAGTAGCCTCGTAGTCCAAACATTCATAATATAACCATTTTACAACATTACTGTAAAAGTACAATAACAATAATAAGGCCAATGAGCCAGTGTCTTTGGTTCATTGTTTATTCAGGAATCTGATGGCAGCGGGGAAGAAGCTGTCCTTGTGTTGCTCACTTTTAGGCTCTTGTACCTTTTCCCCCAATGGTGGTAGAGTGAAGAGGGCATGGCTTGCAAGGTGGGGTGTCTTTGAGGATAGAGGCTGCTTTTTTTTTAAGAAACCGCCTCTTGTAGATGTCCTCGATGGAGTGAAATCTGGTGATTGTGATGTCTGTAAACACTCTGGCTAGTTGGTTGGCACAGATTTTCAGAACCCTGCCCAGTATGCCATCAGGGCCTGATGCCTTGCGAGGGTTCAGCCTCTTGAATGATGTTAATGGTTGTGCTTGCAATTGAAAATACTTGTTATTATGTATTACGCATTATATGTGTAATAATTGATACCAGGTCAAAGTGTCCAAACTACTTTTGGCCCTGGTTGCCCACAATCCGAGTTTCCGATGGTCGATCACCATTTCTTGCCTAGGCCCCTGCCACCCATCCTTCATAGCTCCCAATACCTCGATGACAGACTCTTATCTAGGTCCAGGCCGTCTGCCCACCGGAGCACCCGACGCCCCACAGGGGACTCTCACCTAGGCCCAGGCTGCCCACCCTCTGGAGCTCCCAACGGCTCAGCCATTGGCTCTCACCTAGGCCCTGGCCACCCACCTGCCTATCCGATCTTGCGATACCCCAAACATGGACTTAGCACCTGGTCCCGACTGGCCACCAATTCTAGCTCCAGATACCCTGAACGTGGATTTACAAACTGGTCCCAGCCACCAGCCCATCCTATCTCCTGACCCCATCGAACATGGACTCATCATCTGGTCTTAGCCTCCTGACCACTCATCCGAGCTCCCAATGTCTTGAGCAACGCAGGTACTTACCACTGTCAAAAGTAGTATTCCTGTAATAGTCGAATCTCTAAATTTTACACTAAAATTTGGTCCATAAAATTCAACTATTACATAAGTATATAAGGTATGTGTACTTTTTGATTAATGAAGCCAACACAAATTTGCAGTTTAAAAACTACATATGTCGTGGCTACTATGGTAGAGCTACCGAGAAAAAAATGATCACACACTAGGCTAGTCAACCAAAGATTGGTTTATTGAAGCTTTACAAGCAGCTTTTATTTGCTGCCTGTCCTGGGCTCCATGGGACAAGGTGGGACCTTGTTAAGGGACAGCTGCTGGTCCACGGGACCAGCAGGTTTAAATTGAGACTTGTTAACATCCCGTGCCTTTCAGCAGGGGACCCAGCTGATCAATGTGCCATCCCTCGGCACTCAGTATCGCTAGCATGCCAGCCCTTAGGTAAGTCCATGCACTGCACTGACGGTGGCTGTTTGCATTACCGCGCTGAGCGCCTGCTCAGTCCGCTACACAGCCACTACACATACATGAATAAATATTATTATATGCATGTAGTTTAAAATATTTAAATAAAACATTTGTTCCAAAATGTGCATAGAAGAGTAAAAACTTGCATATAATATTTTATCATGTCTTGCAGCTCTGAAGCATCTGAAGATCAGCGTATATGATTCTTGCATTAAGCAAGTTTCTTCTCTCCTGGTCTAGATGATCATTTGAAAAATCAATGGATAGAAGGGTGCCCACAGATTGGCATTGACAAATGGGTCTGAATGACTTGTTACCATGATGTACAATTCTATGACTCAATGGGTCAACTTCCAGGCCAAGCTCTGCAGGCATCATGAAGGTTTCCTAGAAGTGTCTGAACATCTGTGCCCAGAAGAGTTACCACCTCTTGTCAGGTTTTGCAAGACATTTATAGCCTCCTGAAGGTGAAGTGTGGTTCCTGGTCTCTACTTGCTTCTGGCAGCATCACTTCTGCCATCATGTTCTTTGTCTCTGCTATCAGAGTTCTGCGGAGTCTGAGTCACTCACAAGAGCATTTAGTAGCTTATACCTTGTTTACCAGGGCAAGTAATTACGTGCAATAGCAGCAAAAGAATGCTTGACTTGGTGGTTGGCCTTCCTCAGATGTTGCACATTACCTACTCTACAAATGGGTATAAAGGGTTTTAAATTTAGAATTTAGAAATACAGCACAGTAACAGACCTTTTTAACCCAGGAACCCGCACAGCCCAAGTGCACTCAATTGACCTATATGCGTGGTACATTTTGAACAGTGGGAGGAAACTGGAGCACCAGGAGGAAACCCACGCAGACATGGGGAGCACATACAAACTCCTTGCAGACAGCGCGGGATTCAAACCTGGGTCACTGGCTCTGCAAAAGTGTTGAGCTAACGGCTACACCAACCAGGTCGCCCAGGCCGTTTTGACTGGAAACGTCAACAATTGCTCCACCTCCTGACACCTACACTGATGCTGTTCAACCTAATTAATTCCTTTTTGTTCCTCAATCCAATATCTGCTAACTGAAATGCAGATCATCCAACAGAGATTTGACAACCTACCTGAAACAAGCAGCTGCAGTTTTTTTCTGCAGTTGAGCATAAGATTCGCAGCAAGCTGTCAGCTCCTTTTGACCATCAGAAAATATCACTTCTCCATGTTCTTGTACAATGCCCTGCATCATTGGAACGGGATATCACTGAGTGAAGATTTGACTCCAAGCTTGAAGTTACTTACTCTTTAAAACTCCACAGTGCATCAGATGCCAAATCTGTTTATGCAGTGAAGTTGAATTGGGCTCCTGCGGATCATCATCATGTTGGCTCAATCTCATTGGTTGGGAAGCCTGAAAATAACATGTTTCTGCAGTGGTTGGGTTAAAAGCCCCTGGCAGATGTGCTCTGGAATTTTTCAAGATTCCTGCAAGGCTAAATTCTCTGAACTCTACAACTTTCCCTACAACTCTGCCAGAGCATCTGCATGTTAAAATGTCAATGTTATAGTTTTAAATTGGAGATCTTCAGTAAAAACCTATTGATTTTATTTGTTTGGGACTTCTGCAAACACATACTTTTTGGCAGTTGGAAATAACTTTGTACTGAATCCAGAACAATTCTTGTCTAACAGCTACTTCCTCTTTCATTGCCTTGTATAGAACTCCTAACTGAAGAATGAAAAACCAAAGGCCATGAATCGATAGCAATCAGGTGGAGGATTAAAGAGGAAATTGGGTAACCTTTCGCACTAAGGGTCTGGAAATCATTGCCTGAAAAGGCATAAATGTTTGCCACATTTAAAAGTGCTTGGACATGTAGTTGAAGAGCTGTGATTTGCAAGATCATGCATTGGAAGGTGAGATGAGAGTCACAGAGGGATCCTGCTCTGATACAGGCCCTTCAGTCCACCAAGGCAGTGGTGACTCTCAAACACCAATGTATATAAAATCCTACATTATTTCTGTTTTTTACTACTTCTCCCATTCTCATCAACTCTGCCCATGTTCTACCACTTAGGTTGGAGAGCTCTGTTAAATGGCCTCCTTCTATGTTATAAATTTTCGATTGTATAGTTCTAAATTTTATACACTTTAAATTTTTCAGTATCATAGAAGTGTTTTTTCAATCAATAGATTACACTCAGATACAATATGCCATCATTCCATGACAAGTTTTTTTGTCAAGTTCTGTTCTTTGATGTGTCTTTTTAAAAATCTTATATTAAATTTCTCATTAAATAATTACATGGATTGTAGTGAAAGATTTGCAAAGAGTTATTTGAATCTGCAGTTTAAAGAACTCTTGATCCAAGCAGAAAATTTCTTGGCAATCTTTGCCTCCCAAATCAAGATTTAATTCTACTGAGTGTTTGGTTCATCATGGTAGCCACCAAAAGCCTCTTTATATTATTGCCTCAAGGACACAGTATGGCAAAGATATGAAGTTGAAGTTTGCAAATTCAGTTAGTTGTCAGGGAGAGACCCCATCTCCCATATGGAAAGGAAAGATCTCAGTGCTGTGTGTGTGTGTGTGTGTGTGTGTGTGTGTGTGTGTGTGTGTGTGTGTGTGTGTGTGTGTGTGTGTGTGTGTGTGTGTGTGTGTGTGTGTGTGTGTGTGTGTGTGTGTGTGTGTGTGTGTGTGTCTCAATCTGTTTTATCAATAATCTTATATCCTTTCTAAATTTGCAACTTCAGTCAAGGTTATCCTCAGATTATGATTTCTTTAAATTGTAGTTTAAGTGGCATGTTGAATAATCTTTATTAGCAGACGAAGTGCTGGACTGAAAGGATTTTTAAAAATAATTTTTGTTTACAATTTATTGGAAGCTTGACTGTTTTCATTTTGTGGAATATTAAAGATTTGATTTTTGATATTCATTGATGGTTTGATATTCACAACCCTCATTCTAACAACTAGATCTGTGATTCTCAACCTTTTTCTTTTCACTCATATACCACTGTAAGTAATCCCTATGCCATCGATGCTCTGTGATTAGTAAGGGATTGCTTACAGTGGTATGTTAGTGGGAAGGGAAGGTTGAAAATCACTGGTCTCGACCCAATTGTTACTGAAATATTTTGCTGAAGAAAAATTGTCATTAGTCAATTTCCATTGGGGATATGAAACCGTGTACATAACGAGTCAATTAGGTATGATTAAGACAGTGGTTTTCAAAATTTTTCGTTCCACTCACATACCACCTTAAGCAATCCCTTTCTAATCACAGAGCACCGATTGCATAGGGAATACTTCAAGTGGAATGTGAGTGGAAATGAAAACATTTGAAAACCACTGGACTAGATGGTGTGAATCTACTGCATTTCTGGGACAATATGTAAGGTTGATCTGCCAAAGTGTAAATACCAGATCTTCTCCACAAGAAAAGTACCAGTGAGCCTTTTTTTTAAGCCTTAAGCCATGAATACTAGCAAAGCTATTGACCAGATTAAATAGTGACTATTTCTAAGAGTAGTGGAGAGAAAGTGATACTTACTTTTGTAGAATGCTTTACATCAGTGGTTTTCAAACATCTTCGTTCCACTCACATACCATTAGTAATCCCTTAGAAATCACAGAACACCTATGGCATAGAGATTATTTAAAGTGGTATGTGAGTATAAAGAAAAAGGTTGAGAACTACTGCTTTACATGATCATGTCAAACTGGTTCTTAACTAATGAAGTACTTGGGAAATGTATTTATGATTGGAATGAACAGAAATCAATTGGGCAGCTGGTAGAGTTTGAGGGATAAATCAGCCACAAAATCATGATGTGAAACACACCTTAAATAGTATTTAATACCAAAAACTTGGATAGGAAGATTCCCCTTTCATATCTTCAGGATTAAAGTCAAATTCTGAAGGTGAGATGATGATCTGCTTCCAGACCTAGTTCATGCTATCAACTCAGAGATCATAAAGATCAAACCTCTTTTGACTTTTGGCCTATTTTTCCATTCCAACTAATGGTGAAATGCTCTTTCCCTTCTGCTGGCAACACACTTGACAGAGTTTTGTCAGATAGAAATAAATAGTACCAATCCAGAATGGCATCACGTCTTCTCCATTCAAAATGCTTGTGGAGGTAATAAATGCCACTTAGTTGGTGAAAATAAAGGACAGCTTGTGTTGCATTCAACTCAGGTTTAGAAACTACTAGTGTCAACAGAAAAGAAAATTGAGTGAAAATTGGTTTTAAAAAATAGAATTTACTATAGTCCACTTGGGACCCTCTCTACAAATTATACCTTGAGTTAATCACAAGGTGAGGGATCAATACTACCTCAATTATGCTGATACAATCATCACCCATTATAAACTTATAATGCAGCTGCTACTGTAATTACACCAGGATCCATATGTCCTATGGTGCAATTTGAATAACGTGTAAGCTCCTTATAGTAGCTAAAAAAAACCTCACTGTAATAGTAGATTGACATAGAAAAATCATTAAATCAAATTTTCAGCCTGATGCCTCTTTTAACAGTTCCAAAATCCCCTTAGACTATGTAAACCATTTTTCACTTCGGCCAATGCACATGGAACTGATCTCAGCTGCAGCAATAATAAAGTTGCTATGGTAGATCTCTGGGCCAAGAGGGAAAATAAAATCCCATCGTTCCTTTCACTCTATGCCAGCCACTGATTTTTGTTGGAAAGGCGTAAGCTTTGAAGATAAGAATATTACTGCTGTCCACAGTTAAATGGCAGGTTGACATTCCTGATCATAATTAAAATACACTTACAGCAATCCATTTAAGACAAACATACACATGTTAAATAGTGCATGCAATTCTTTGGCAGGAACAAACCTTACTTAGAGATAAATGTCAATCTCAAGTAAAGCTTGCTGATGCAGGTCAGGCAAGGTACCAATAGATTACCCTAACAATTCAACCAGATGGACTCAGCTGTATAAACATAATGACACCATGATTCAATGTCATGGAAAGACAAGGAATGTATTTTTGTTCCAATATACAATAAAACCCCTGGTATCCAGCACCCATCAGAATTGGTGGATGCCAATAAGCAATTTTTCTGGTTGCTTGAGACTCACTCTTACAATGACAAACTAATACATCTGCATTAAGAATAAACAGTTTAAAATACAAAAGTTATACTGTACTTACACTGAACAAACTTAACTTGCATGAAGATATAAACCTTAAAGTATTTTGCTTTATTTTCTGTCACATTCTTTGAAAACATTTGACTGTCGTAGCATCTGCAGGTTCCTTCCCCTCCATGGAGCCGCCCGAAAGGTGAACAATAACATCATAGATAATTAACACCCCCCCCCCCCCAAGTTTACAGAGTAACCTGACTAATATACCTAATAACATATGAATAAAGATAAAGAATCTTACTAAGCAGGGATAGGGATAAACTTTAAGAAAGTCACCCCAATGGTGGGTGGCATCATCCAGCTCTTCATCCTGGAAGATGCCATTTTATTCAAAAACAAGTATATTCAAACAGCTGCTATGAGCAAGACCCTCCCTGGCTGAATATTTGCTCCCATCTTTACCAAAGGTTCATGTGTTACTTCAGAGAAAATTTACTTTTACAATTCAGAAATAAATAAATATTGCTTTGTAAATATCAGCATCTTGAATGGTTAGTGTGAACAGTTCCTTTGGTCATTCAGCCTTTTTACTGCTCATGGGAAGAAGCTGTTTCTCAGCCTGGTGGTGCTAGCTCTGATACTCCTGTATCTCCTTCCCAATGGGAGAAGCTAAAAGATGCTATGTGCAAAGTGGAAGGGGTCCTCAATGATTTTGCGCACCCTCTTCATACAACAATCCTGGTAGATCACGTTGATGGCGGGGAGAGAGAATCCAGAGATCCTCTCTGCCACTCCTGTGAATTGACCTCTAATCCATATCTCTACAGCAGCAGTAGCACACTGTGATGCAGCCAGCCAGGATACTCTCGATGGAGATCCAGTAGAAGGTTGACATAATGGTGGCCAGTAGCCTTGCCAGCTTCAGTCTTCTCAGGAAGTGCAGTCACTGTTTTGCCTTCCTGATAAGTGCGGAGATGGTGTATGTCCACGATGGGTCACTAATTAAGTCAACTCCAAGGAACTTGGTGTTCTCCACTACAGACTTGTTGATGTGTAGTGGTGGATGGTCATTCCTGTTCCTCCTGAAATTCACGATCCTTTCCTTTGTCTTGTCCACGTTGAGACTCAGATTGTTACTTTTGCGCCATTTCACGAGAATTTCCACCTCTTCTCTGTAATGCTCATTGTTGTTGCTGATGAAGCCAACTACTGTTGTGTCATCTGCAAACCTGATGATCTTGTTGGAGCTGGATCTAGCAAAGCAGTTGTGGCCAGTAGCATGAGCAGAAGTAGGCTGAGCACCCAGCTCTGAGGTGCAGTAGTGCTCAGTGTGATGGTACTCAACATTTGCCTTTCAACCTGGACAGATTGTGCTCTTTCCGTTAGGAAGTCTAGAATCCAGTTACAGAGAGGGGTGTTGAGTCTCAATGATGACAGCTTCTCCACTACCCTCTGTGGAATGATTGGAATAAATGCCATGCTGAAGTCGATGAACAGCAGCTGGGCATATGAGGCATCATTCTCCAGGTGCATCAGGACGGAGTGAAGGGACAAGGCATCAGCTTTGGAACAGTTTCTTCAAAAGGTGAATTGAAATGGGTTCAGCATCTCTGTGAGGTGTGCTTTGATCAGGGCGGTAATCATTGAGGCCTGTTATTGTTGTCCTCTGGAGAAACGGGAATGATGGTGATTGTCTTGAATCCTGCAGGACTGATGGATTGCTGCAGTGAGGTGTTGAAGATGTCCATGCAGACCTCTGTCAATATGTCTGTGTAGAACTTCAGTACCTGACCAGATATGTTGTCTGGTCTCGCCGCTTTGTCTCGCTCCAGCTCTGTCCATCAATATGGACAGGTGCATGATCCTTCGGCCTTCCTTTCCTAAAATCAACAATACTCTTCTTAGTCTTGCTGGTGATGGATTAATCGGGTTCTCAATCTCCATTCTGTATTCAGTCTCATAATTTTTTGTAATTCAGCAAATAACAGGGCTGTCATAAATGAATTGAAAGATTATGTAGGAGTTAAGCTTGGCTATCCAGTCATGAGTAAACCGGAACTGAGCAGTGGGGAACTAACATGCAGCTTGGGAGGTCCCAATATTGATGGTCATTTAGGAGGAGGCGATTCTCATTGATTGGCTGCTGAGGAGAAGTAAAGGATCCAGTTGCAGATGGATGAGCAGAATCCCAGAGCCCTTAGTTTTGTTGTGTTTTGCCGATATGATGGTGTTGACCACCGAGATGTAGTCAACAAACAATCGCCTGATGTAGGTTATTGTAGTTTAAATATAAATTTTTCAATTTGACATACAGAATGGCAACAGGCCATTTTGCCCCAAATGTCCACGCCGCCCAATTTACAGTCAATTAACCTACACCCCGGTACGTTTACAACAGTGGGAGGAAACTGAAGCCCTCAGGGAAAACCCATGTCAACACTGGAGAATGTACTAACTCATTGCAAACAGCATAGGATTTAAGCCCCGGTCCCAATTGCTGGCACTGTAAAAGTGTTGTGCTAACCAATATGCCAATTGTGGCAAATTTCTAAAGAGGTGTGGTGGGAAGTGTACTAACTGGCTGCTTCACAGTCTGGTACGAGGACACCAATACCTCTGAGTGTAAAGCCCTCCAAAAGGTAGTGGACACAGCCCAGGACATCACAGGCCCATTATGTCACAGGCCCTCCCCATTATTGAGAACTTCTGCAGGGAACACTGCCATTGGACAGCAGCAGCAATCATCAAGGATCCACACACCACCCAACACACACTCTGTTCCATCAGGAAAGAGGTATAGATGCCATAAGACTCGCACCACGAGGTTCAGGAACAGCTGCTACCCCTCCACCATCAGTCTCCTCAACAACAAACTCAATCAGGGACTCATTTACTTGTGCGCTTTATTGATTTTCCTTTTTGTTCTGTCTGTATGGCCCAGTTTGCTTACATTTTTCATCTGTTTATAGTTCTTTATTTGTTTACATGTATACGTTGTGTACAGTTTTTCTTTTGCACTACCCATAAATGGTAATTCTGCCTCACCTGCAAAACAATGAATTTCAGGGTTATAAGTGAGATCATGTATGTACTCTGACAATACATCTGTAATCTGAGAGAGAAGACCAGCAAGATGGCATCTGCTGTTGACCTGTTTTGACAGTAGGCATAGCCAACCACTGAAAGCAATTCATCACAATAGTCGTTAAGTACCACCAGCTGATAGTCATTGAGGCCCGCACACAGTCTGTGATATTTACAGTCTATATCAATGGTGAATTTGGCTTATTTCTTCTTGGGCCATGCATCTTCCTCTGCCAAGCCAAGGTAATGATTTGATCCCATTCATGCAGTTTTAAGCTGTTCATACATCCATTACCAATCCCCATCAAAAAGCTACTAAGCCTGATAAATATTACAGCCCATAGTTGTATAGAAACCATGTTTGCATTAAAGAGAAATAAATGTTCATCTGAGTCTCAAGATGGCATGATAAAATGAATCTAAATACAATGCATGTTAATATTCAAGGTAAGGTTGGGTAGGTACATGAATGGAAGTGGTATAGAGGATTATGGGCCAAATGCAAGTCAGTGGGACTAGGTGAGCGAAGATGTTTGGCACAGATTAGTAGGGCCAAACTGGCCTGTTTCTGTGCTGTAAATGGTTATATGGTTATAACCTAACACTCAATCAAGCTGTGCCATTTCTGTACATTTTAGTTTTTTAAAAAACTTTTTACAGTCTTACAATTTTAGCTGAGCTACTGAAATAATTTTAGAATGCAATAAAACTAATTATACCAGTAAAAATTTTTAAAAGTATTTTTCTACCTTAATATGTAACAATAGGTCAATTAGTTTAGCTCTTCACTGAATATAAAGTGACTTCCTTAAAATCACAAGAAGACGAAGTAAATAGGTATTATTTCAACAGATCATTAACATGCTTGGCAAACTGGTGGAATGGGTGACTGAGAGTTGGGATAATTTGCAGGTACTGAAATTGACAGTCTGTATATAGAGGTGTCTTGAAAGGGGTCACCACTTTTCACAAGAAGTAGAAGAACTGAGATGATGGGATCTCCACTTACATGTATCAATGATGGAAACTTAGGTGATATTGTAAGTAATGCAGATTAAATACTGAAGCACAAGGAGATATTGATCAATTAAAATTGTGGTAACGGATTTCAATATAGACAAATCTGAAGTTGAAAAAGAATGGAATAGAATGCTTTTTAAAGTCCTGTGCTACATTGCAGACCAACAGCAATGGAAATTCACCAAGGCAGTGTTATTGTTTTTTTCTTTAAAACACTATATTTATTAATAACTACTAATAATTGTCAAACAAACGTGCATGCGTGTGACATTCCCAAACCATCAAAGCTCAGGCACAATCTGGAAAATCATTCCAATGTTCATTCTTGAACTCCATTGTCGAAACACGGGCTTTTAAACTGATGTACAGAAGTAATCACCAAGGAGATGGGAGAGACTGAGTTACTGGACTGCCAAAAACTCAAGAATCCTTGTCGAGTTTCTTCCAGAGAAATATCCTTTTGTACGAATGGTTGTACAACTCCCCTTTACCTTGCATAGGGGAAACAAAACATGTGACTTCCACGATGCTTCCAAAACCCAGGTACAGGTCAATCAAAGTGCCCTTTCCTTTGGTCACAGTGAGGCTCAATAATTCCCCTAACAGGGAGAATCAGCCGAATTGCCCATTATCCACACAGAGTCATTCCTGCTTGATGAGGTGGGCACTGGTCAAATAAGTACTGTTTCTTCATTGCATGACTCTCTCACCACCTGTGCCCCTGGAAAAAGCAACAATGTTCTTCCTCCTCTTCAAATTAGCAAATTTGGGTACAGCCTGTACTAGCTGTTGTCATCCAGTCTCTCCACAGTTGTGAATGGTTGGTGCCGGTATTATCCACGAAATGAAACGGGAACACATAATAAACTGGTTAATAGCTGTGAGCAATTCTAGGCACTACACCTCAGAAGCAACATGTTGCTATTGGAGTACAATCTAGAGTTCACAAAATGTCACCCAGTCTCACAAATTAAGTAATAAAGTGAAATTAGTATTCCCTGGGATTTTAATCCTTCAAGCAGAATTGATATTAGAGATGGAAATAAATAATTGTAGGTGCTTTAAGACCGGTTAGCACTGAAGTGAGGTTGAGAAAAACTTCTGCAGGTAGTGATAGAAATTTGGAACTCTTTTCCATATATTACAATTGATGCTTGATCAATTGTTGATTTTAAAACTAATATTGACAGATTTTTTTTCTTGATCAAGGCCATTAAGAAATATGGAAATGGCAGGTACATGTAGCTGTTACCAATTAGCTATTATCTTAAGGAATGGCAGAGAAGTCAAATAGCTTACTGCTGCTCTTAAGTTCCTACATGCAGAATACCTCGCTGTAGTCAATTTACTCCTGGTAAGGCAGTCACAACAACATTTGGACCAGAGAACACATTTGAGTGATGAAGGTTGAAAGATAAATATTGGTGTGACAATGGGGAAATCTCTAATCATTTTGTTAAAAAAAGGGTCTTTTTAATGTTCTCCCGAGAGAGTGAACTGTGGATTAATTTGTGTTCTGGGAAACAGCATAACTGAAAGTGCAGGAGCCCTGCACCAATGGACTGTAAAGTCAGCCCAAGTAATAGGTGAAGTATCAGGAGTGGGATTTAAACTCAAAACTGATTCAGAGAAAAAGATCTACTATTTACCTGAAGTTAGTTATTATTGTTTGAAATCTTTTCATAGATATGAAATTATCTTTCTATAACTTTTGTTCTTCTACATTTTCATTGTCTGATTTTTATGGTTATTGGAGAAATTATCTTGAGTCAGAAATTGTGGGCCACATACACTTTGAGTTCAAGAAGTTCTGATAAAATTCTGACAAATATAATCTCTGTTATCTGCAATTTTCAGACAGGCAACAGCTTCACATTACTTCTTTGTGAGGTACAGAAATTACTTTTGCAACACTTCCCATAGATAGAAAAATTATGGTGTAACTCTTTTACAATGTACATACAAAATCTGTCACACAAAGCTTACGTATGTCAAGATTTATACAAGTTCAAATTGGCTGTTGTTATTTTTGTAATAAGATTAAAAATGTAAAACACTGAAAAATAAAAGCAGTATAGCATTCCCTCTCAAGAAAACTGATCGATCCCATGGCACTTTCACACACAAGCACAATTTACTCCTGGTAAGGCAGTCACAACAACATTCGGACCAGAGAACTCAAATACAAAATAATCCTAACCTAACAGACACCTATGGTTATTTAGAATGGGAGACATAAGTCATATTAGTGAATGTAAAATTAATTTAAAATCATCTTTCAAAACAATTTCTGTTCCTGGTGCTCATTATTTCAGGTTTATTTCTCTTTGTGGTAATTACTTGTAACTGTATCCCAAGATTTATACTTCAGGGGTGTTTATGTAACATAAAAAGATGCTACTTTTTTCTTAATAATAGGCATACTTGGAGTGTAAATGCATTTATTAATTGCTTGCCAATGTGGTCAGTTTAGTTCACAATAATTTAAGCTAATTAATTTCATTTAACACTTATCTGACAAGAGGCAGCTAAAAAATTGACAACATAACATTAGGCTGAAATTAATTTTGCTAATGTTTGGTCTGCTGTTGACAAAAAGTCTCTCAGAAGACTGGGCAGTGGAGAAAGGATTTAGTTTCTCTTGGATAGATGAAGAATATATAAAGCCCTGTATTGAATAGCTACACAGTGTATCATGGCTCATTATCAATTCATTCCTTCCTGCTCCAGGTTCACAACAGGCGGCTTTTATTTGACCTGCCACGATTTAATGAGAGAAAAGCCAAGTGTACTAAGCATAGACCAAGCCAAGGGAACCTCCTCTGGAGACAGTCGCAGTTAGGGATGATTGCTGCACTGTGGCATAGCCAGAGAATAATGATACACCCACAGGTTACTGCATCAAAACCCATCACGCTCTCTTTCTGTCTGGGGAACGGTGCAGCGAATCAAATTGATTTTAATCAGTTGCTGACTTGTTCGACTAACTGCTGGATCCACAGGCTGAGAGCGCTGTAAATATTGACCGGAGCCATTGCTTTTATTGGACACAGAACAGTGAATGGAATAGAATGATATGGAGGTTTGGTGGGGGTGGGTTGAAGGGGATTAGATGTAGCCTCCGAAGGTGAAGCCCACTCCACTGATCATTGAAGATTGTTTACATTTTTCTGCAGCTGTTTCCCATTCATTGTTTTATTTCAGTTTTATGAGATAAAAAGAAGCTCCCTTTGCTGCATGTTGTTTGGGTAATAGTTGGGACAATGGTTGAGTGCCATAGTATGACTGTCAGGCTGATTTCATTAGAATGATGGGATGCATGTGCTGCTTTTCATCTCCTTGAATTTTCTCTGTAATTCGGTGCTTTAAAGTCCCCACTGTCTCCTGATCTGCAGATAATTGCTTAGTGTAATACTACCCAGAAAAAAAAGATGATAAAATCCAGATGTGACTAGGCCTCTGAATTTTCCTTTTTTTTATTTTCCTGCTTGTTTTTTTCCTGCCCATGGCTATTGCTGTCAGACCTGTCCAATCTCAGCCTACAGCTCACCCGCCACATTGAGGCTGTCTCGCCACAAAGCAGTCAGGGTGAATGATCATCTCTGAAAGTGCCCCATGATGTACTTTGGCTCAGAAAGCCATAATCTGTAACCGATGATTTAGTTCATTCACACCAGTAGCAATGTTTCTGTTTAGAGACCATCACATATTTATGACCACATCTACCTCAAGATGAAAGCCACCCAAAATGGAATCTAGGACAAAGACCAAACCTGACTATTTGCACAGTTCTGCTTACCATGGAAGCCTTTGCTCTCCTGCCTCATGCCAGCTAGAAATTACAAGTTCTCACAGCATAAATTAGTCTTTGACAAAGTTAGTAGATTTGCCTTTGAGGCAGAAATTAATGGGATTTCAAGTTAATACGCAGTTATTCATCACATGCCACCCATGCTTTTGATGTCTTGAAATTCAGGTTTTGAAGGTTTGATTATGCAATACCATTGACACAAAGCTTCCAGCAAACTGATTTTCTTTGGCTGAACATACACCACAAGTCAGGTCATAGCCAGTAATTTATTTGAGACGGTTTCATTCATGTGCCCTTCCCTGTGAATAGTGACAAATAAGAACTGGATTCAAAGTGCATCCATCATAATAGCTTTGTTATATTTTAAATTTTATTTACAACTCGGTGGAAACTGATTCCGGGCATTGAGCCCTGTGCTATCCAATTTTTCCAGTTAATCTACAACCCTGTTTATTTGGAGGGCGGGAGGAAATCCGAGAACTCGGATGCATGCAGGTTTCGGGGAGAACATACAAAAGCCCCTGCAGACAGTGCCAGATCAGAACCCAGGTTGTTGGCGCTGCAATAGCGTCGTGCTAACTGCTACATTAATCGTGCTGCCCCATTGGAGAAATGCTTGCAGTTTGCATTTTTCCGCAAACCTATCACCTTGTAATCCGAGGTGGATTGGTTCTAATTAGGCTTGAGACCTCGCCTGTTACAGTATGAACTATGGAAGTACATGCCATTAAGGTGAAAGCTTGTTTTTTCTGCAATCAGACTTTTAAATGAATGTGCCTCTGGTGTCTAATTAGAAGCAATTACATTGACTATAGGCAGTTTTCCACAAATTCTCATTAGGAAATTCTCTGTCGAGGCTTTATTGGTGTTTTGTGTTGATTGTACCATGTGTGTAGGAACTTCATCCAATAAATAGAACAATGCCTTTGGCTTTGATGAGAAGCTTGTTTCAAACTTATTTTGCTCTTACATTTGTATAGTATGCAAGCAATTTGCAAAAAACAACATTAAGTATTGTAATTTATGGCTCCACCTCTAACTGTTTTGTTTGTGTGCCATGTGAATGTTGTCTTCTGTTTAATGTTGAAAATGTAAAAGAGACAGATGTTGAAAATCCCATGCAAAGCTATCAGTGGCATAAATATGATAATGTGACCATAAAATCTTCTGTAGGTAAAGATGGTCATGAGGTGAACTGAAATAATCAAATATATACAAGGGATTAAAAGCAATTTATTCACTTTGTTTCCTTTTTTCTCATCTTCAAAACTATTGTTATTCAACGAATATAAATTTGCACTCCAGTTACTTAAATGTTTGTAACAAATGTACACGCCCAATGTGCAAATGCGTAATAATGTATAGACTTGCAAATATAATCTTAGATCTGTGATGACACAATTAGATGTAGGTATGTGAAGAAAGGACCGAGCTCCAGATGTAATTCTCAAATGGTTAAATAATCTACTGTTACTTTCTGTTCTAGTTTACGTCTGAAAGGTTCAGTAACATGGGAGACGTTCAAAAGCACAGTTGACAAACAAATAATAATCCAAGTAACATTTATTCTATCGCTATGCACTCCATCGTTTTGACTGTATAATACAATGGTATTAGAATTTCCATCCAGACATGACAAAAAACCTTTACCAAAATGTCTACAAGAAAACAACACAAGGAGAAAAGAAAAGCCATTACAGCAGGAATCAGCTCCAGTGTCTCCTATTCCTCAACCCGTACTACAGCTAACACTGATCATGTATTAAGTTTGTCATATTGGAGTAAAATGTCCCCAGGACTCTTTGTAATAAGCCATGGGTCAGTTTTAGCATAGACTAGAGGAATGATCTCATTGTGAATTCAAGTTCAGAAATTTGAGCAGATAATCTGACTTTGCATTTCGTTGCAAACTATTTTGAGGTCAACTCTCAACCACCATGTAAAGCAAATTATTCTATCACTGCTCTTTGTGGGAATTTATTGTGCAAACTTTGGTTAATTCTAGACCTTTATTTCTACAGTAACTGTCCTTCTAAACTATTTATTTGGATATAAAGCATTTCAGAGGCCTTGAAATTGCAAAAAAAAAAATAGATACATCCTTTATTTCAAAGGAGAATGCGGATTAAACTGTTTCAATAAATATTAGAACAGGGTTAATGTTTATGGTTGCAAACTTTTAATATCAGAAGTTAGACAATAGACAGTAGGTGCTGGAGTAGGGCAATTGGAAACAATTGATTTCAAACATTTCTCAGTTCAGATGAATAGTCAAGGATTTGAACATTGTCTATTTCTGCCTCTTCAGATGCTGTCTAATCTGCTGAGTATTTATATTATTATGTTTTCATTTTGTTGAGTGGACCGATGGAAAAAGACTCTGAGGGAATTGTAATAGGGATTGAATAAATGGCAGACAATTGTGCATCGGTTTTCACCATGTAGAAATCATGTATGACATTGGAATCCCTGGCAAATTTCTACAAATATGTGGAAGTAAGTGTGCTGACTGGCTGTATCATGGACTGGTATAGGGACACCAATATCTCTGAGTGTATAGTCCTGTGAAAGGTAGTGGACACAATCCATGACATCATAGGCAAAACCCTCCCCACCATCAAGAACATCTACAGGGCATGTTGTCGTAGGAGAGTAGCAGCAATCAATAAGAATCCACACCACCCAGCACACACTCTGTTCTCATTGCTACCATCATGAAGGAGGTGTAGGTGCCACAGGACTCAGACCACCGGATTCAGGATCAGCTGCTATCCCTCCTCTATCAGACTCAACAACAAACTCAATCAGGTCCTCTTTTAAGGACTCTTACTTTTGCACTTTATTGACTTTTTTCTCTCTGTATTGAACAGTCAGTTTGTCTATATTTCTTTATTTGTTTACATGTGTACGTTGAGAATTGTTTTTTTTAGTGCACTACCAATAAGTGGTAATTCTGTTTTGCCAACAGATAAAAAGAATCTCAGTGTTGTATGTGATGTCATGTATGTACATTGACAATAAATCTGAAATCTGAATCAAGATGGCAACAGTGTGCCTGAAATTTAAGAGTGTCAAGAATGCAGTCACCATTACAAAGGAGAAGTTCCTAAGGAAGATGAAAAGACTGAAAGTGGATAAATCACTTGGACCATATGGACTACAACCCAGATGTAGCTGAAAAGATGGTGGAGGTCTTGGTAATGATCCTTCAAGAATCATGGGATAGCAGAGTGGATCTAGAGTACAGGAAAATTCCAAATGCCACTCCACTCTTTGAGAAGGGAGGAAGGCAAAAGACTCCACAGCAGATGCAATATCACTGGGTCTCCACTCAGCTCTGGATCACCTAGACAACAGCAACTCATACATGCAGCTGCTCTTCATCTACTACAGCTCAGCCTTCAACACGATTATTCCCTCAGTTCTGGTCAATGAGCTCCAAATCATGGGCCTCTGCATCCCTCCTCTGCAACTGCATCCTTGACTTCCTCATCAGACGACCACAGTGAGTATGAATTGGAAACAACTTCTCCTCCTCACTGCCAATCAACACAGGCACACCTCAAGGACACATGCTTAGATCACTGTTGCATTCAACACGTCAACCATGACTATGTGACTAGGCACAATTCAAATGCTATCTACAAATTTGCTGATGACACCATAGTTGTTGGCAGAATCACAGACAGCAATGAGCAAGCATACAGGAGGGAGATAGATCAGCTAGTTGAGTGATGTCATAACAACATCCTTGCACTTAACGTTAGCAAAATCAAGGCGATGATTGTGGACTTCAGGAGGAAATCAGGAGAACATAAATCAGTCCTCACTGAGGGATCAGCAGTGGAGAGGGTCCAGAACTTCATATTAACTGGATGTCAACATCTCTGAGGATCTGACTGGAGCCTCCAAGTTATTGCAATCATGAGCAAGGTCACCATGGCTATATTTTGTGAGGAGTTTGAGGAGATTTGGTAGGTCACTGAAGACTCTCGAAAACTTCTACTGGTGTATCACGGAGAGCATTGTGCCTGGTTGCATCACTGCCTGGTATAGAGGTACCTATGAATCCAGGGGGGTGTTAATTCAGCCTGCGAGATCACGGGCACCAAACTTCACTCCATTGAAGACATCGACAAGAGGGAATGTCTTAAGAAAGCAGCCTCTATCCTCAAGGACCACCCCCCCCCCCACCCCATCACACAGGCCACACTCTCTTCATTTTTCTCCCATTGAGAAAAAGGTACTGGAGCCTGAAGACGAGCATTCAGCGATACAGGACAGCTTCTTCCCCTCTGCCATCAGACCTGAATGAACAATGAACCATGACCATTACCTTACTATATCTTTTTTTCTTTTTCTTGCATTATTTTTTATTTATTTTGCAATATGGTTTATATAAAATTTTGCCATGTGATGCTGCCACAAAAGAATGAATTTAGTGACATGTTCATGACAATAAATTCTAATTGATTCTGACAGTTTACTTGGATCTTTAGAAGACTTTTGACAAGGTGCTGCACATGAAGCTATCAGGCAAGGTAAGATCCTATGCTATTACAGGAAAGATACTAGGATAGATAGAAGATTAGCTAACTGGCAGGAGGCAGAGAGTGAGAATAAAACCTTTGGGCCTTTTCTGATTGGCTGTCAGTGACCAAGTGCGTTCCACAGGGGTTGGTCCTGGGACTAATTCCTTTCACATAAAACATCAATTATTCAGATGATGGAATTGATGACGTTTGGCCAAGTTTGTGACAATACTAGATAGGAAGAGGGGGCTGGTAGTGTTGAGGAAGCATTGAGTCTACAGAAGTTCTTAGACAGATTAGGAGATTGGGCAAGGAAATGCCAGTTGAAATACAATGACAAGAAATGTATGAGGGTACATTTTGGTGGTAGGATTAAAGGTGCAGACTATTTATTAAATGGGCAATGAGTTCAGAAATAACAGGGGCAGAGGGACTTGAGAGTGCTTGTGCAAAATTCCCAAAAGGTTTACTTGCAGGTAGAGTAAGTGGTAACGAAGGCAAATGCAATGCCAGCAATCATTTTGACCGAGAGAGAATATAAGAGCAGGATTGCAATGTAGGCATTGGTCAGATTGCACTTGGAGTTTTGGGCTCCTTATGCAAGGAAGTATTTGTTGTTATTGGAGAGAGCACAGAGGAGTTTATGAGAAAGATCCCTGGAATAAATGGGTTATCATATGAAGAGCATTTGATAGCTAAGACTGTCCTCGCTGGAGTTTAGAAGAGAGGGAGGACATCATTGAAACCTAATGAATTCTGAAAACCCTGGATAGTGTGGATGTGGAGAGGATGTTTCCTATCATGGAGGACTCTTGGAGTAGAAGGCACAGCCTTAGAATAAAAAAAATGTCCCTTAGTCAGAGATGAGGAGGGATTTCTTTTCCCAGAGAGTGGTAGAGGCCAAGTCAGTGGGTACATATAAGATGGAGATAGTTTGGTTCTTGATTAGGAAGGAAATCAAGGATAATGAGGACAATGGAGTTGAAAACGATACTAAATCAGCCATGAAGGAATGGTGGGGCAGGTTTGATGGAATGAATGGCCTAATTCCACTCCAAGATCTTACTGTCAGTGTAGGCCAGAGGAACCAACTGCAGGTGTCTTTTTCTAATCTAATTAAGATATTGCAATACATGTCCCGTGAGACAATTTGAATATTTGAACTGAATTAGAAAAAGGCATGTATGCAGATTTTAACAGAAGATTGGTCAAGCAAAGTATACAATGGTTCAACTGGTTTGTAGTGTTAGTAGAAGGCCTAATCTTGTCATCCTTTACTCACATATTTACATACCAGATCCATGCTCTGTTTTCTTTCCTATAATTGCATTCATTTGACTGCAAATTGAAACCTGAGCCTAAGTTGTCTTGTGGCTTTAAGGGATCAGTAAATGGTGAATTCAAAGGGAAGATGATCTAGTCAGAAGATCAGACTTGGAGTATATAATGAAGTGATAATTATATTTGAACTGACAGTTGTGGAGAGCATTAAAAAAATGTTAAAGGCTGGAAATCTAAAATAAAATCAGAAAATGCTGGAAATATTCAGCAGAATCTGTGAGAAGAGAAGCAGAGCTAACATTTCAGGTTGAAGTCTCATCATCAGAACTTTGTCCATAGAAAGCATTAGTTGGAGCCTAACCAGAGTTCGGAGTCCCATCTTGTTTCTAAACATTGAGAAGATCTAATTGGCAGAGTTTGGAGAGTGGTGCTATAACTTAAATTGTTAAATAATGAGATTTTATATAAATGAATAACGGACTATGCCCAAATAGTTGAAAATCTTATTCTTTTGGTATCAGACACTTGATTCAGTTGTTTGGCAAATAATTGTAATTAAAAAGATGAAGAATGCTGTGTGTTTTGCGAACTAAATTTTTTGTTTAAATTTGGATTGGTAGACTTTAAAAGTGTACCATTTGGTTGAAACCAATTATGGTATCATAATCAATCATTAGTGCAGTGGTACTCAATCTTTTTTGTTCCACTCACATCCTATCCCAGAGGTGCTCTGTGATTAGTAAGGGATTATTAAAGTGATAGGTGAGTAGAACAAAAAGGTTGAGAACCACTGGACTAGAGTAATGCAACTTCATAATAGTGGATGGCACTGAGCTTCAAACCAAGTGAAAAGATTAGTGGACAGCTTTGTTATGTTTTACTCATTTCTGATGGCTCTAATGCAAAGACAATTGTCCATCTGGCTACCAGATGATAAAAAATGCCTGATTCAAAATGATCAGACTTGGGCTTACATTTATGAGTTAAAAAATATGATACCTTTGTTGACAAGTGGAAAGCTGCAACAACTGAGAAAAACTCTTGTTCAGAGGAAATCTCTATTGCCTTTGGAAGTTTAGTCAAGAGCAGATGTTGATCCTAATTTTAAGCTGACTGAACCACCTGAGATTCTTCTGCTGCTGAGACTCTGGTTTTCGGCTGCATTATCTGTTTTCCATCAAAAAAATAACCCTGATTTATCTGGCTCCATTCTGAACATCATGGTTGGCATTAGCAGTTAGCACAATGCCTTTACAGTGCATGGTGTCTGTAAGGAGTGTGTACTTTCTCTCTCTGTCTGCGTGGGTTTTCTTCAGGGGCTCCGGTTTCCTCCCACCATTTAAAACGGACCTGTGATATAGGTTAACACGATGTAAATTGATTGGCACCGATTCATGGGCTGATATGGCCTGTTACTGTGCTGTATGTCTAACTTAAAAAATTTAAACCATAAAACATTTGCAACCTACATGGAGACCATTTGGTCCACTGCATCCATGTTGGACAATACAGAGTAACTTGGCTCATGCCAATTCCAGAGGTGGGTTTTTACCAGTGCTGGTCACAATGTAATAAAACAATGTTTTACCCATACTGATAAACCAGAACTGCAACTCACAAGTTTAAATTTCCATGAAATATTAGAAGCAAATATATCTGGATCCTCATTCTCCCTGGGGATTATGATGTTACTTTCAACTACTGGCCCTGTTCCATTATTCATCTGATCTACTGGTTTCTTGCTGGATCACTGGATTTGCCTGCCTACCTCGAGGATTCCTAATTCCAATTTTGTTCTCCAATTTGTTTCTGAATTAGAATAATTTCTTACCGCTATAATAGCACCCCCATGATTTGTCACCCTTTCCAAGGTTAATTAATTATCATTCCTCCCATAACTGGCTTCACTTTGAAACTCTACTTCTATTTCAACTTTGCTGATTGTTGACTTTAGGAAGGGAAAACCAAAGGAGTATGATCAAGTGATCATTGAGGGATTGGTGGTGGAGAGGGTGAACAAATTTAAGTTCTTGGGAGTCACTATTTCAGAAGAATTTTCCTGGACCCTGGATGCTTGCAATTATTTGAAGGGGCTATTCCACGACTAATTCTAGGTATGTTCTGGATGTACAATAACACAATTCATTTTTGAAGTAATGTTGTCAGTGAAGATCTCAATTATTTTGGAGATACTACAAAAGTTCAACCAAAAATTATTGTACAGTCGGGAGGTTCTCTGCATCAGGGAAGTTCAGTACATTAGGGAAATTCCATGTCCCTGTTATATGTTGCAGTTTACCACAGAAGCAAGAGATGTAATCACCTTTCCCTTGAGCAGAGTTCTGTCATTTTCATTATAGTGTTGTGAACTAGAAGTCCTTGCTGAGGTCAGAAGCTTTTGTCTTGAATAAGGCATCTGCAAAAGGCAATAACTAGCCAAAAAGCCACCAGAGATTGTTTGACTACAAAATCTATTTGTATCATGTAGCAGAACACTGTCACCAAATTCTTGGGGAATTACAATCTCCAAAGGTATTGGATGTAGAAAGGTGAACAACATTCTCTGTTTTCACAGAACTCTCTTGTTTAAGCCCTTCTAACTAAAGCCTTTCTCAGTCTTCTCCTCAAGATTCTGAAATCTTAGACTGGTCTTTTGCCGCCCACTTTTCAAATTCATACAGAAACGTAGCATGATCAATACCAAAGTGTTCATTTCTCAAAGCAAATGGAAAACCTATAGGTTATTGATTATCTCTTTGTGTAATTTGGTTGTCTATTTATTCTGCTGTTAAGCAGCTGACGTGGACTTTTTACCCCCTCCATAAATCTTCGTCCGCGAAGCCAAGCCAAAGAAAGAAAAGAAAGAAACGTCCTTGAAATAATCTTATGCATTTAGAGATACAGCACAATGAGAGTCCCTTCTAGCTCATGAGGCCAAACCACCTAAATACACCCAATTAACCTACCAACTTTGTATGTCTTTAGAACATCGGAGGAAACCGGAGCACCTGAGGAAAACTCACGCAGACATGTGGAGAATGTAGAAACTCCTTAACTGGACAGAATCCTTGATGATTCGTACCTGGGTCACTGGCAGTGTAATAGCTTTACTCTAACTGTCATATCTCTTTTCTATTTTGTCCTCAAGAAACCTGCAAGTTATTGAAAATTCCATTATATGGGATGATTGTCTGTTTCACCCTGCTGTTAAATAGCAGATTTCTTATTTACAATTAACATTCAAGTTATCTGTATTTTCAAAGCCCAAGTTAGCAAGACTGGGAGCAAATTATTGTTGCACAAGGATAGATGTCACCAACTGTCAACTCTTCATAATTATGGTGCTCATTAGCTTGGTATTAATTTATTGAGTGGTACAAAGTAAGTTGAAAATGCAGTTATGATTCATAATAGAAATTGGAAGCAAACTGGTGTCTGTAATGTTAAAAGAAAAAAGCATTACATGACCCAGCTTTACAGTCCTAAATTCTTAAAGCCAACGAATATTATACTGAGTGACCAAATTGAATCTATTGTATATGCAGAGCACATAGTTCTCCAAATTAGAGACAGTATTTGAGAATGGATTGGGTTTCCTCTAATGTATTTTAGGAAAATATTCAAAGATACATATGAGAATTATAAATTTACATCTCTTGTAGTGGAACACCATATTTATTATCAACTAGTTTATATTTAAGAAGGAAAGTTGCAGCTCTATACATACCACAAGTTAAAGCAAAACCAAGAAGCTTTTATAGTGAAAGGAGTAAAGACTGAAATAGAGACAACATTCTGACAGCTTCCATATAACTGTTGGCAACTCTTACTGGCTCTGGCTATGAAGACATCAAGTTGATGGCATCTGGAGCTTCTGATATCACTGTACTGGCATCTCTCCAGTAATGTATTTTTTTTTATTATTTATTCTCAGGATGTGGGCATCACTGTCAAGGCAGATATTTATTGCACCTCCCAAGTTCCCCTGCAATGATACAACTGAATGGCTTGCAGGTTACTTCGGAGGACATTTGAGAGTAAAACATGTTGTGTGGGACTGGTGCCACATGTAGGCCAGATCAGCTAAAGACGTTCAGTTTCAATCCTGAAAGGACTTGAATGAATTCATTGGATTCCATGGCTAAACGCAGTCAGCTGGAAGAAGTCAGTTAGTCAAGCAGCGTCAGTGCGTGAAAAAGAATGGTCAATGTTTTGAGCCGAACCCCCATATCAAGACTATATTTGAATTTCAAGTTAGGGTTTCAAATGGAAAAATCTTTTTCTCCCACTGACGTTGCTCAATCCACTAGTTTCCTCCAGCAGATTGTGTTTTGTTCCAGATTCAGAATTCAGATTTATTGTCAGAGTGCATACATGACCTCACATACAACTCTAAGGTTCTTTATCCTGCGGGCCTGGCAGAATTACCACTTATTGGTAGTGCAAATAAAAACGGTACTCAACATACACATGTAAACAAATAAAGGACTGTAAACAGTTCTTCGATTCCTTTTTCTCCCGTTTCTCCATCATTCACTCATAGTCTCAATGAAAAGCATATTCATAAACATAGGTTGCTTGTCCAAATTAATCAAATACTTCATGTATTATCTGCTGGAGGGAGGAATTGATGTACCATTAGGGGCAGAGGTATTGAGTATTGCTTTCTCGTTTTGGTGATTAGGGGGGTTATATATTTATACTCATTCCTTTGAAGTTCAAACAATTTAATTTGAATCCGTGATAGAATGGGAAATACGTAGTTGGGAAGGAAAGAGGTGAGAATAGCAGTTCTTTATTTGGTGCTCTTGTAGTTACTGAATGAAAAGCAAGTCATCAAGGAAATTTGGCTTATTTTTCAATTCTCTGATATTTGTGTTAAAGGACTGTTATTTCTACTGCGCTGTTAATTTTCTGTAAGTGGCTATAATATGACCAGTCTTTTACTTTTCCGAATACCTTTCGGTGAGTCAGCAGGACATAAGTCAGTGCACAAGAGGAAATGAATGAATATTTTGAAGAACACGACAGAAGCAGAGAACATATTGGGGTGGAGAAGCTGAGAAGATTTGAACAAAACGTGGAATACAATAAAGATTCAACTAGGAAGATTCTTGTGCTTATTTTCATCAATTTATTCTCCAAGTCGTTGAATTGAATTATTTATGTCACTTCTATCAAGATACGGTAAAAAATAAATGCAGGTAAATCAACTCATACAACAGAGTGCAACAGAAATAAATAAGCAATGGTGTAGGGTGTTATAATAAGTCAAGTAGTGCAAGGTTTTGAGGTAAGTACAAAAACATAGCACAGGGGATAGGCTAAGGTACAGTTCAAACAGTGTAAGTGCATCCTCTTGACTTTTGTGATCATCTTGATAATTTTGTTTTAATTGAGTACAAAAATAGAATATGCAATATGTTCCACTATGTAGGCAAGTGTCTTTTCAAAGATAGCCTTGATTATTAATTGAACGTGTAAAAAGTTGAGATGATTGGTTTGTAATGTAGATCATATGCTATTAGGATGGCCATTCCAAAGGAGGTATAGGTATATAATGTCTGTTTGGATTTGTTGTTTTTGCCATACCAAATGGTATTGCCTATTGTCCAATGCCTTATTACTATTAACCTCTCTCCAATCTCTTTCCAGCTTGATCCGGCAGCCTCTATCTTCAAGGAACCCAACCAGCCAGGCCATGCCCTCTTCACACCCTGACCCTCAGGAAGGAGATTCAGGAGGCTGAAAATGAGCACCCAGTGGCACAAGGTCAGTTTCTTCCCCTCTGCCATCAGGTTCCACAGACACTACCTCACCTTATCTTATTTTCTTGCACTACTTATTTATTTTGAAATGTAATTTTCAACAATATTTATACTGTGAATCTGCCTCAAAACAATGAATTTCGTGACATGTTTATCACAATAATTCCTGATTCTGATCTACTGTATGTAATATCACTCCTTCTCGAGAAACAGTACTCATTTGAAACATTAACTACCTATTTTCACCCATAAATACTGCATGACCCATTGAGTTCATCCAGCATCTCATTGTTTGGTCAAGAAACCAGCACCTGTAATTTTTAACTTCCTCGGTTGGGTAGAATAGATAGTTTTAGTACTGCAATATCTGTACTATTTCAGTTAACTAAAGTTCAAAAGTTAACTTGTTGAGGCTTGATGCAGTACAGAACTGAGGGCATGGGTGATGATTGTAACAGGCTGCAAAAGGTTTGGAGAAAAAAGTTACATTTGAAGTGGCATTGGGAAAAAAAATAAACAGCAATGCTTACTGCAAAAACAGAAGAGCCTGCCTCAGAAAGTGTTGCCTCCACAGAAAGTTCCACTCAGCCTTGTCCAAAGTCCATGAACTCTGTGGGGCACTTAAACTTTTCTTCCATCCAACCCAACTACTGTCAGCTCTGGTTGTTGAGGCACCTGCTGCTGCTCCCATTCCTCCAATCAAAGCAATGAGATAAAAGTCACACTCGTGGAACTGAAGAATTGACTCAGGGCAAAATAAAGGAAAAGCACTTCAGCTGCTTTGCTTCATGTTCATTTTGGTTTGTAACTGTGCTGTGCTCAATTTTAAGAATGGAATACAATATGCAATTATTTAAATATTTGGCGCGAACAGTTAAGTATGCATTTCTAAGAAAATCAATTGCAACCTCAAAGTCCTCTGAGGGTTGAAACTCTATGTGAAATAGACCAAAGATCCTGATAATCTTTTGCCAGCAGTTAAAGTCTCTGTTGGATGGATGTGAACTATGAGAAGGGTGAAATGTAGGTACAAGAGATAAAGGCAGGCAAAATGAGGAGGAAATAGAGCACAGGAGTGGTGTTTAACAACAGGGGAGGGGTGCAGGGAGCTGCCCTGCCCTGCCACCGTGTTGATTGCATCAGAACTTGGTGGCCAACTACTTCTGGCTCAGCAGCAGAGGTACAGACAACGTTTCATATCCAGACCCTCAACCAGGGCATCAGAATTCTCCTCTCCTTCTCCTCCTCCACACTTTATTCTATTAACCAAGTTGTGGGGGCTGTGGGGAAAAGTCAGGGAGGGCCTTACTAAAGCTCAGCCTAAGGCCTGGGTGGTAGTTAATCTGCCATTGATTGTGGGGTCAGCAGCACTGGAGCTACATCTGGGAGCCGGCTGGGAAGAGGGTGCTCACAGTCCACCACGCGGACACCTACACCAACAGGGCCATTCACAATGCTGCTGTGTACCATCTAGCACAAATCTGCACAGCCTTCATCTGCTCCGACATGGGCCCACAGGAAGAGAGGTCACCTGAGGTCTGATAGAACATGATGGTGGCAGAGTGCTTAGGGGTTGCATTAACTCAAGATCAGGTTGAATATTGCCCCATTTGCCAGCAGGTTAAACCGTGGGGCTGGCTGATGGGTACACAGGGGCACATTGGGTGTGGCAAGGCAGTGGGCCAAATCTGTTAAGTGGATTAATGTTGGCCCTCTCCCATGCCAAAAGTAAAAACCCTGTACACTGATGATAGTGGACACCGATCCTGGTGTCCTCGAGGCGGTGCCCTGCAACCGGGCCAATCAGGACAACACCATTCGGCGTCTGAAATACCTCTCCTCCATTATGGAATGGCATGGGAGGTAGAGATCAATCTGGGCTCACACTTCATGGGGCCTAAGGTACAAAACTGGGTGACAGAGACTGGTATCTTGTGACTGTTCCACATCCCCTACCCCACAAGCATCAGTCTAATTGGAAAAAAAATGAACAGTCTCCTCAAGCAAAAGGTGTGCACGTTGTTGCCCAACAACATGTGCAAGGATTGGCTCAGCATGCTGCAAGAATTAGTGGACATTTATAATTCACACCCCACTACATGGGGAGGGGGGGGGGGGGGAGGAAGAGATGGTGTCCACTTTCTAGACATTTAGCCACATTGGCATAGCAAAAGGTAGATGAGGCTGATCTTCACTTCCCTGACTAGGGTATGCGTGCAGCAGCCACAAAATCCACCCAGAATGGGGGAAGTAGTTGCTCAGGGGCCAGGAAACATTCTATGGGTTGTGTTCCTGGGAAAAAAAGTCATTAGCATGTTTCCACACAACCAAACTCTCCAAGAGCGAGTGAAGAAAATTCCCACCCCCTCCAACCCTGCAGGGCAAAGATAACTCAATATTATGAAAGACTATCCTGCAGGACAAAGTCCACTTCAAAACAGCAGACTGTTGCGATTCTCCTCACTGATTTCCAGCCATCACCATCAGCTCATTTTAGCTGCAGGAGTTGTTGTCATGAACTATGTAGAAAGCTTTCATCAAACGGCAAGAGCTGTTGCCACGGTCATATTATCACTGGAAATTCCATCTTAACAACATCCACAACCATTATCATGCACATTTTAATTACAGCTTTTGTAATGGACCTTTATAATAGATCCAGAACTGTAGGGTTTACAAATTGGATTATAACAGGAATTTAATCTGCCAATTTGGCAGGTTTTCTAACTGTGTACAGGCTAATTGATGGGTAGAATTTTTTAAAGATTGCATGGGTTGGCAAACGATCTTGGAGATGGATTGCTGACCCATGTACATGCATCATGTAGCTGCTTCTGCTGCTCAATTTGCAATCGATAGATGGCTTCCCGGGTGGAAGATGACATCAGTGTGTGCTTGAGTCATCAGTGATGGCAGGAGGTTCGAGTGTGGAGAGTGAGCAGCTCAGGTTAGGCCGCTGTGATAATCAGCACATGTCCATAAAGTGAATAAAGATTAGTTTTAGCGACTTCCGACGGGGATACTGGTGACTTCTGGCAAGTGCATGATGCAGCAAAGGGGTGGGGTCGCTGTTTGACCGGCCGGTTTAGAGCCCAATGTGTAAGGGCCTGCAGGGGCCCACTATGTGGGTAGGAAACATTGGCCCCAAACAGTCCCAGTTTGTAAACCCCTACTAATGTCTGTCAGGACTAATTGTAGTTTCAGCTTTTAATTGCAATCTTGCACATCATCCACTAGCAGAAGATATTGTATATATTTTGTAACCACTCAATAATTACAGTGTCCCTCCAGTCCTCCTCAATAATGAACTAATTCCTCATAGGGAGGTTGCTGCAGGAACTTTGATTTAAATGCTACTAATTTGGACAACTTTCAGTCCTGACTCCTCCTAGCTATCATTAGAAAACACAGGTACTTGTGGCACCTGTTTAAAGGGAATGCGAGCAGGAATGACATCCTGGTGTCAGATGACAGCTCAGAAAAATGGGGCGCACCTGCCTCACCATGGGATAGCATAGTGACGGGCATCTGGGCTCTGTGCTGAGGGAGCACCCAAATGTGAAGCCAAGGCACAGGATGCGCTAGCCAAGAGAGGCCTTTGGCACCATATGGATGACCTTGCACTGCCTGATGTTGGTGGTAAAGGTGCACATATATGCCAGCTAAGCTGGAGAAACCAGGCATGCGAGTCAGTGAACAGACCATTTATTTTCTCTTCACTCCCCTTTAATTAGTTTCCACAACATCCTGCTCCATCAGGAACACAATGGCCCTGTTTGGTTGGTGTTGGGGAGGTGCGGGGGATGGGGGGAGCTGGGTTGCATTGTCATTGAGTTGGAATAATGTGCCTTGTCCATCATACAGAAGGCACTTGTGTTTATATCGATCCACTTGATTTGCGTCGTTTTAGACAAGCTTTTATGGTTATAACATGTTACTTAGATTTTAATTTAAAAACCAGTTATTCATTTTGTTTGTCTTGATTGGCAAGTGATGTGACTTCCAAGAGGTAGAAAGTTATGTGTGGATTGTGGAGGAACACGTGGCCTACTTGACTGAAAACACTGTGGATTGTGATAGGTCACGTGACCTACCTATCTAAAAGTTACTTGGAAGACGCATCACCTGTCAATCAAGGTTGGACTCTGGCCACCCATTAGTGCACACCTTACTGTTGGCTCATTAAAATGATTCAGTGTCATCTTTGGGCAGATGCCCAGCTCAGAACAGTAACATTAATGCATACCTTAATTCTCTCTCTCTCTGCCTCTTGGTCCAAGCCCCGGACATCACTCCACACCAGGTTGCTACTATGGACTTCGCTGGAGGAGTTATGGGTAAGGTGTGCACTACACTGAGTTGAGCTTTTGTACTTAAAAAGATCAGTGCTTGCAGAGAGGAATCTGTCTGTGAAGTGTGTACACATGTAGGAGAATGTGGTATTGGAGTCCCTTGCATCCATTGTGCCTGCTTGCACCTTTATAGTTTTTGTCTCGTACTGTGTGGGTAGGAGACCACTGGTTTCAGTGTCCAACCTGGGACTGATGTGAATATCTATAGTTATTTAGTAGTAGAGTAATTAATTATAATTTAACATTTCCCCTGTTTGTCTCCACCATGTTCAATAAAGTTACCTTTGATTGTAACACTTGTGTCCAGACTCACCTCTCTGTGAGCCACTGAACGTGATTCTTCCCAAACATAACATGGGTCAAATAGGAACTTCGATGACTTTTATTTTAGACAGACTTGCAAACAATATGCAATCTGCCACAGTCTAAATATTAAATTTCCTTGAATGCAGAAAAAAAGACCAATTATAATTCAATATCTTATTTGAACAAATTTTCTGGACTCTTTCACTGAGCAAACATAAATATAACATTTCATTCAGCATATATTGGCCTTGTGGGTTTTTTTTGGAGAGCTGATATTTTGAATTTATTTTTCAGTTAAGTGAAGCTTAGGCTCAATCTTGCAGAAAGGTTCGGGAACCAAAATGATACCATTCACCTGGTTCTGCTCGGTCTTTGAAAATCAGTTTAAAAAGGAGAAAATCATTGATTGAGAGAATCATGCATTACTCCCTAGAAATGTGATTTCACCATCTTTGCTTGCTGCTTACACCCATTTGAGGACATGCAGAAATAAAGTCGTTAAATTGGTGAAATGTATCTTTAAGAATTATCAGAATGTTTTCCTCCAATTTGATATCTAAAGTCTGACCCAAGCTCATTTTCCAAAAGTGACTGTCTGTAACAATTGCCAATGTGGTTCAGTATCATGGGATGCATGGCAGATACTTAAACTACACTGTGCATGGCAGTGCCTGTAATTATACAAAGGTATTGAGAGTCAGGAATATGATTGGGGGGTGGGGGATTGGAGAACACATACGTTTCCAATGCATCTGAATACATTCTTTTATTAGTTATCCTACCCCCTAGAAATGCCGGAAATCACACCCACACAGCCATTCCCAGGATCAAAAACACCCCAAGCTAGAATCATAATGCAGGTACAGATGAGAAGAGTGAACTTTGGAGAGGAATTTTGCTCTGGGTATTCTGAACCATTGAACTGATAGGGCACAAGCACAATGAGGAAGAAAATGATCCCAGTGAGACACTTCAGTTAAAGTAGAGTTAGTGAACTGCTGCAGGGTGGTAGTTTGCATAATCTCAAACCAATTTCAATTGTTAATGAAATAAAAGCAATGTGTATGATGTCTGAACAACACTACAGAAATAATATTAATCTTAAACTGAATCAAACAGCAGTGATGGGTCCAATTTCCCAATGGCTGGAGCTTCAATTAAAATGGTGCAATCACTGTAAAAAAAAAAGGCAGATCCTTAAATGCATTTTACACATAAAATGCAAAGCTTCCAAATTCTAAGTGTACTGTATATCCATTTTGCGAATAGAAAATGCTAGCACAATGAGTAAGACGTGGTTGACTGCTCTTCTGCAGTGAAAGCTCCTCCAGCATTTTGGTATATTTTTACTTTGCTCTTCTGCATCTATACGTTTTGAATGTCAAATGCAGAGCATCTGAACAGCCAAAGCAGAAAGATCAGCAGAGAGTTGTCTGGTCACAAATGCTAAATGTAATTTCAGATATCCTGCATGAGTTGCCGACTGAGTCAAGGGCAATCCTTATTAACATTGAACTGCCAAAATCACCACGTTCTTTATTTGTGTGTCACATTGCCATGTCCAATTTTGCAAGCTTGATAAAAGTATGACTTTCCTTCTCATGGCATTGAAAACAGTGAAATGAATTAAATTGTGCTGTTCCATGGACTGTGACCTCATTCTTGTTTCAGTATCCAAATGATTCTTTTCATGCTCTGTTTTGACTATTTGTTGTCTTGCTGGTGTGGGATTTAGTGGAAAAGGAGAAAAACAGAATTTGATACATCTTAGTATCAAAATGTGTGTTAACTGCTCTGAATGTCATTTAGCCATTTGGCATTTGTATACAGTACATACCAACAAAATTTCTCTAGGTGGATTCACATTTCAAACTTAGTGTAAAAATGAAAACTTTCAGCTTTGTATTAACATTAAAGTCCTGGAGTGACTTGTAGGCAGAGAGCCTCAATTCAGTTTGATCTAATGATCAATCAACCTATCCATTTTCAGCTCAGATTTACCCAATACATGTATATGTTGAATGTTTAATGGGTTTGGAGATGGGGGGGGGGGGGGGGTGGGAAGGGGGGAGGGAAGCTAGGGGGGAAAAAAGGGGAGAAAATGCCACTGTTTATATTTAAGAGGGAAATGTTTGTATTCTTTTGATTGATATGGTTCACAGTGTGAAAAATTAAAAAATTTTAAAAAAAGATTTACCCAATACAGACCTCAACTTTACATATGTGTAATATTGTGAATTCAATTGCACTCTGTCAAGATTGCTGGCTTGCAGCAAATGTCATTGCACATTACTTCCAAGTCAAGTTAAAGCACCATTGGTTTCATAGCACCGATATTGAGCAAATAGGCCTTCAACAGAACTGATATTGTTTTGCACCAGGGTATTGCGTTCAACTGGCATTCTCAATCTAAATCTGTCCCCGATGTTGTACGGGATTTTCTCCTCAACTCAATATCCCCTGCATTGTGTAGGTTGTGGAAATGATTTTTCAATACACATTGTGTTTACTTTTCCAAACTTTTAAAGGTATATCCCACAATAATAAGGACTTAGCTGCATTTTCCCTCTTCTCTGGCCTTGTCCTTCACGTACTTTTTTCTGTTGGCCATCCAACATTTCTAACCGACCTCCACTTTGCATGCCTATGCATTAACTCGGTCTCATGTAGCAACAATTCCCTCAGACTGGACTCCAACATTCCATCAATAATCTGATCTCTGATGAACAAATCCATCAAATGTGTGAAACTACAGTTATCTCATCACATTCTTCAGATCCCTGAAGACAATATCAAAGGATCGTCTCTGCTCTTGATTTGCAAAGAAAAACTGGTGATTATCAACTATTTAATTTCAAGACAGGTTGTAATTTTCTTGTAATGCAAGTAATGTTTTCACCAGGGACTCATTTGAAGTCTTTCTGATCTAATTACAATTCTCTCCCTTTGTGATCAATTAAGATGCAACTACATTGTAACTTCCATGTGCAAGGATTTATCGGTAGTGTAAAGAGCTTATTACCACTTTCTCTGTGAAACAAGAAACAACATGAAATGTATTATAATGCAAAGGATGAAATGATGTTATATGAAACATTATGTTATGTAATACCTAAATTACTACTTGATATAAACCATGTTGGTACCTTAAAATGTGACTTTAAAACGATGTGAAATGTATCAGAATAGAACACGATGCCAAATATAACATTAGTTGACATCCTGCACAGCATGAACTGTGTTGCAGTAAAAAAATATGCCAAAAAGTCTCTTATGACACTTGACGGATAAGAATGGTGTACCAGAGTCTGAAGGCACTTTTTAGAGAAAAAAAGGCAAATGTAGACAGAAGGTGCTTTTATACCAGGCCTCCGTTGTGGCCAGCTCCATCCGCAGAGAAAAATTTGATCTTACTTTTTTATGGAGCTGCCCTAAAAGGTTGCTCCAGCATTGCTTTTATGCAGGGCGGCACCTCATCACATTCTCTGGAACATACGGAGGTTGGGCGAGTGGTGCAGTAGCACCGCCCCTTTTCCATGAGGTCTAATATACACGCCGAGCAATGGCCATCTTCATTACTCATAATCCCACATGCGTCTGGAAGCGCTCTGTGTTTCCAAATGTATGGGGGATTATGGGTAACATCGATAGTCATTGATCATTCTTCTGCCCGTGCTGCTAGACACTCAGGTTCAAGAGACTCCAGTATTAATTCTCATTGCTGCACCTGATAAAACTCCAATCACCATCTCTTATTTCAGTTGTTATCATTGGTGTGTTCCCCCATAGCCTGCCAATGGATCACCCCCTATTCAGGGAAGTATCTGTGATAACTTTTCATCCAAGATCACCCTTTCTAACTAAAGTTTGAGCAAGTCTCTGTCTCTGCCCAATGTTTACTTTTCATAGTGTGTCTCCTGACCCAGTTTGTTCTTATTTCTCCATCTCCGTGCTTCCATCTTTGGCTCTTGCTGCCCTCCTCCATCTCTCTACATTCTCCACACCTTTCCCTTCCCTTTTTCTCTGGTTCACTTTATCAGTCTTTTTCTCTCAATTAGAGAACAGAGAGCACAGCCAATGGAAAGTGGGGAAAAGGAGGACGGGGAAGGGGGGGAAGAGAGAGAGGGGGATGTGAAATGGGAATGGGAGAGGATGTGAGAGAGAGGGAGAGAGTGGGTGGGGGGGGTATGCCAAAAATGGGGGAAGAACTGGGGAGAAGGGAGAGAGGGAAAATGAGGGAAGGAGGTTGAAGAATGTGTGCAGGCAGCATAAAGTGCTCAACAATTTGATACCATGTGCCAGTTCATGTCCTGGTTCTTTCTACTCAATTCTACCTTCCCCTGGCACCTGATCTATTCAACCTCTGCCTCCTCTCTTCATTGCCCATACCCCCAATTCTTTTCCCTTGCATCTCCCTTGTCCACCTCCTCCTCTCTCCTTAGTTTTGTTTATCCAGATTCGATATTTAATTCTTCAATTTCACCTTAAATGTTATATTTTTTACACTTGGCGAGTCTTGAACATTATGTTCAGAATGTGGGTGAGAAGGGCTGGCAACGTTTCTCATTGCAGCCTCACCGGATCTGCCCTTTTCTCCTTTGTTGATATTGAGTTGGGGATATTCTTGGGTTGCTGGTTCTCAGTCCAAACTAAGTGGATGACCATTGGAAAATATATGCAGTATTCAATCGGTATGTAGCAGTTACCAGAAAATGAGACTGCAGCAGGGCCATCTTCTACTGGGACCTGGGCTGACAGCATCATTGCAACGTCACTAGCCTGCCCCTAGCCAGCCGCTTGCAATGGTAGTACATTTATGAAGCGTTCTGCTCCACCGCTAACACCAAGAGGGATTGGAGTCGGCGCCTTGGAGCAGCTCACAGAGCACTTATAAAGATAAGTTCTGCGACACAAGGGTGAAGAATCTTCGGCTTTACAGTCTATAAAAAGGCCTAGAGATTCTCCCTCTCCTCCTCCATAAAATGCTCCAGCTTCCATCAGCTTAGGGGGGTACACTTAAAGAGTGTAGCTCCACCTCTTCCATAAAATGGATGCCACTGAAAGCGGCTGCAAAGGGAAGAGCTGATAACGTCACCATGATGCCATCAGCCTCCAACCCAGGAGCATGAATTTTACAAAAACCCATTTGGTTATTCAAGGCTATCATGTTGCGCAGGAGATCTCTCTGAGACCCAAGACTGCTTGCACAGATCTCCACTAGTGCTCTTACCTGTTCTTCAGTCGCCATTGTTGAGTATAGGTCGCTTTTCCTTCTCAGTGCATAAATGTGCCGTCACGGTGGCAGGCAGTTCTATTGCACTACTTGCCTTGCCTCCCTCAGCTCTGGAAGCTGGCTCCCGACTCAGCTGTGCATAAAGGTACTGCAGGATCCGCCTTACAGGTCGTCAGCATAAAAGGTAAAATTGCTTTTTTTTTAAAAAAAAAATCTCGAGACGGCTATAATGTGGGGTTTCATCATAAAAATACCTTGAGGTAATTTAAGAATATCATGTATAAGGGATATTAGCTTTTAAAAAGGTAACTAGTTTACTGTGAAGAGTTCTGGATTTTTAGCGAATGTATTGTACAGAAATTTAAAGAAATTATTTGTAAGCAACAAAAGGTGGAATATTTAAAACCTCTTTTTATTATTAATTACATTAATTTCAAATGAGGAATGGCATGTGGAACATCATAGCTCATTCCCTCAGAATGAATTTAAGATTATCCATATTCAATATGTAATTCATTAATTATATCAGCGATTTTATTTTCACTGGAAGTGCTGCCAATTTACTGGGTGTGTCAATCTTCCCACCTGGCTATTCTGAATTGCAGAATATTTGTAAATTGAGTAATAATGTATTGATCGATGATTCTCCTCTCCCAGTTTTTCTTTGTTGACTTCAATTTTCCTAGAAAATCCTAGAAAGTAACATAAAACTATAATAAAGTTGTGGTTAATTCGCCAAGCAGCATACTACTTCTTTTTCTTTGGCTTGGCTTCGCGGACGAAGATTTATGGAGGGGTAAATGTCCATGTCAGCTGCAGGCTCGTTTGTGGCTGACAAGTCCGATGCGGGACAGGCAGACACGGTTGCAGCGGTTGCAGGGGAAAATTGGTTGGTTGGGGTTGGGTGTTAGGTTTTTCCTCCTTTGTCTTTTGTCAGTGAGGTGGGCTCTGCGGTCTTCTACTTACTACTTACATATTGCAAATTTAACTTGGCAAGCTTTTACCTTGATGCAAAAGCAGGGATACCATATGAAATTCCTGTCCAATCAAGATGCCAATATGAAAGCACAGATAGACTCAGAAAGAACAGGGCGTCTATGGATAAAGGATTAAACTGTCACAACATCAGGAGAAACTACTAATGCTAGATTAGTAACACAGGCAGAGCATTCATGGGATTCTGCTGGACCTGGCCAACTGCCTGGAATTGCTGGCCATTGTCTCAGTACTTTTACACTCATTTAGGTCAGATGTGGAACATTTATTTGACTGGCCCTCTACACCCTTGAGTTGGACAGTGAAAGCTCAATGCTGATAATGCTCAAATGGAGTATAGAAGCCCTATCATGAGATTATGCCAAGATCCATTATTAACTATTAATGTCTTTCTAAACAAAAACCAAAGCTCCACTTCTCCCAACTGGCTCCTTCATTAGCCCTCATCTGGTTCCACCCATCACCTCTGCCTCATCCCTCACTCGCTCTTGTATATGCTTTTATATTTTTCCATCTACACTTTCAATCTGATGTCCATGTTCTGATGCTTCATCTTTACAAAATATTTTGAGATGTTATGGAAATGCTTATTGAAATTTCAAAAAATGTTACCAAATGCTTGTGAGTATCAAATTTTACATAACTGTAATTGTGTTGACAAACCTTGAACTATAGATAGGAACGAACGGGCTGTCAAAGCCATTTTATGAGTGCCACCAGTGTCTGTCACAGGGAGATGACTTGCTCGGAAGGCCCCTTATCAAGATACAGGGACAAAGTTCCCAGTGGAAGACTGCACCTGGGATTACCAAAGAAGAAATAGTGTCACAATGCCATAGAATCTGTGGTGGCCATCAAGTACCTAGCTACACTAACTGAATTTTCCAAGATTTGACCCATAGGCTTCTTTATCATATCATTCCAACTGTTCATCCAAATACTTATTTAATCCTGTGAGAATGCTTGCCTCCATTGTTCCCTTTGACAATCTGTTCCTGATTCCAAACCCTGTGGAGGTGAAAAAATCCTCCATATCCTTTCTTAACCCATATTGTCTGGTTATGGATACCTCTGCTTAGAGAAAATTTTCTTCAGCATCTACCCTATCTTTGCCCCTCATCATTTTGCACATCTCATACAGATCCCTGTTGGTTTTCTCAGCTGCAAACAGAGAGCTTATCTAGTCTCTCCTCATAACTGAAAAACTCCATCCCAGACAACATTTTGCTGAATCTCACTGTTATTCTTTTTCAGTATGATCACGTCCTATAGTTTAGCAACCAGAATTGCAAATGTACACCAGCTGTAGCCAAACCAGTGATTTATAGAGCTGCTCTATAGTCTCCCTGTTCTTATATTTTGTGGCCTGGCTAACAAAAGGAAAATCCCATATGCCTTCTTAACCACCCAGTGTCGTCTGGCAGGCAGCCATCAATCCTGGGACAAAAGATCATCTGCACTCACCTTATTTCTATTAATATTGTCAAGTATGTAGCTTTAAAATATGAGGACTTTATTCATGAGAATAAGGTGTGCTCCAAAAACATTTGGATCATAGATTTTACCTTGAGGTTCAAATTTAAGGGTTACTGTAGAAATAAAGTCACAAAGACACAATTTTCTTTCCATCTTGAGGAGGTACTGAGCAAAGGATCCCATAGAGTACACCAATCATTATCATTTCTACCAAGACCACGCACATAATAGAAGTTGATTCGAATTTGTGTCTACAGCTCGTAATTCACATGGGTTTTCTGAATTCATGGTTGACCGCAGCACACGTAGAGGCACAACTGGGATAGAAAGGCTGTCCGATTAACTTGCTAACCTGCATCCAGAGTAGTAACAGGATAACCAGGTGAAACACAGTAAACTAAACTGACACAAAGTGGCTGTGGAAGTGAGTTTAAGGCTGAAATTGACTGGCATTTGATTAGTCAGGGCATCATGAGTTACGGGGAGAAAGCCAGGGAGTGGGGCTGAGTGGGAGGATGGATCAGCTCATGATTAGAATGGCTGAGCAGGCTCCAATGGGTCAGTGGGCCTATGTCTGCTCCTGTATGTTATGATCTTGTGGAAAGACAGTTTAAAAGGTTTGCATAAAAGGCAGAATGTACATTGTATCTTCAAGAGCACAGAGAAGAAAGCCATCAAGACCCCATGATGATTGCTACATCTTTGTAACCAAACAATAATATTAAATTTTACTGACTGTTGCTTCTTGGCAAATGAAGTAGTGATAAGTGGTGACATGGTTTCAAAATGGAAAGGAATACTGAAAATCCTCCCAGCATTCTTTGTGATGAGTTATCACATCTGTGCAGCAGCCTTTCCCACCAACCCCACCCCCACCCACCCCGACCTTGCTGGCCACATTTAGGAGACCCACAATCCATGAAATATGTTCAATGTGCATGAAAAAAAGACCAGCTCACTCCTGCATGTAACGTGGTTAAGAGACTCCTTAAGCTACGACTGATAATTCTTTTATGTGTACCCTTTCCTTTGGATGTTATGTATCAGAGTGGAAAATTGGAGCAAATTGAAAAAAAAAAGAGCCATTTTTATAAAATATTGCGTGTAAAATGACACCATTGTGGTGAAAAATCATGAAGGTTAATATAAAAAAATAGCTTTAGGTGTTTATACAATATATCTTAATTTACAAATATATCAGGATTAATAAGGTACTTGTTACAAGCTTGATTGTATTTATGAAGTGTTTACTGCCTCATGGTTTGGGAGCGAGTTACTAGCACTCAGCACAGAAATAAACACCTCACTAACAAATAAAACTGCCAAGAATGGCTTGTATTTATCATCCATCCTCCTCTTTTATTTTCTCAATGTCGGTTAACAAGAATAACATAATGAAATCTTCGAATCTCTACTTAACAGATCAGGCCAATTAGAAATAACAAAAGTTAGCTGCAGTGCACTAAAAATCATATTTGTATTTCTACAACTAATTTTGAGAACTTGCAGCGTACCTGTGCTTTTTTTTGCAAGAAACTCAGCAGTAACAAGAATTATTGGATTTGATTTTGATTAGCGAACGCTGAAAATGCTGATTTCTCTTCGCAATCATTGTCCACTGAAAAATATATTTCTATCTTTAATGATCAGAGTTCGGTAATGTGCAAGATGCAATGAATGAAGTAGTTTAGAAGGAGGAGTAACTGTGAATAGTTTGTCCATCGCAATATTCATGTACAATATCTTGAATTTATTATTTAGAAATATCATCCTTATATTTGTCAAGTTTGTTACATTTTGCTGCAATTTCTCATTTTATATGCTCCTTTGAAATTGATTAAAACTGAAATTTGTGTCTAAAATCTCAATATTATCAGTTGGAATGATTACATTTGGGAAACTCATCAAGCCTAAGGATCAAGATGAATAACATATAATTTATTTCCAAGCCCGACATACATCATTTTAAATTAACATTAACGCACTAGCATTCAGAAGTTAATCAGAAATTCTGATTCAATAGAAAAATGTTGATTGTTTAACTGTAAGTATTCTATTCCTTACAAATATTAAAACCACTTTACAGTCCTGTGTGACTCTTTACAAACTAGTGAATACTATTAAAACCTTCTTAATGAGATAGACACGACCGCAGCAAAAATGGAAATTGTTGCTTGTAAACTATTAATAAGTTGCTTTCTGTATGGATAGAGACTGAGGACCAAAGGAATAAAGATATTCATTTGACACAGATGGCAGGCAACAAAACTTCAGAATGAGTTCAATGGTACTGTTCATAATAAAATGATAATCAGCTTCTAATCATCAACAATTACAGAACTAAATGAAAAAGATTAATAGTCAAAAATAACTGATTAATTTTGCATATGGAATCTTAAAAGAATCAAAGAAAATTTCAGTCCAAGATCCCTTCAAGAAAGGAGGCTCAATAACAATCATTCCTTTCTAATAGATTCATGAAAACAGGCCCATCTATGCTGACTAAGTTGCCACTGAGCAAGTTCCATTTGCCTGTGTTTGGCCCATTAATTATTTCTAGTAGTTAAATAATTAACAGGTGATAAAAGGCCCAAGTTCCTGGAAGGACAGTATCAGTCCAATGACCATAGCAATCCCCAGAGTAATCTAATTTGATTTATTAATATTGATTAGCCACCTTAAATCATATAATGCAACAATGTGAATAACATGGCTTTGAATGAAAAGAATCATCAGATGATAGAGGGAATCTCAAACTAATGCCATTAACCTTTCTGTCAAGACCATGGTCATAACCTGGCATAAGTGTTGGCATTCCTCATACTGATACCAGTATCCCATCTGTCAGAGATTATAAACTTTGAGGTATGTTTATTTTTAATTTAGGTCCAAATCCTCTCCAATCAGAGCCACATGCGTAGTCTTTCCTGTCCTGTCAATGCCGAGATAGTTCATGACAACTGGCTCCCCCTTCTCATCACTTAAGAAATAGAAGTAGGTCAATAAATCATTCCTGCCTGCTCTTCCATTTAACAAGATCAATGGAGACCATGCAACTTAACACCACTTTCCTCCACTAACTCCATATCCCATAATATCTATGTCCTTTCTTCAATATGCTCAGAGCCTCGGCAACCCACTGAAATTGAGAATTCTGCAGAATTACTAACATCTGGGTGAAGAAATAGCTTATCTTGTTCCACAAGGACTAGTTACTTATTTTAAGACCTTTGTTCTAGACATTCAAGTCATGGGAAACATCCCTCATTTGCTGCATTAAGCCCTGCAAGTATGGGATCACTTCTCATTCCTCGAAACTCAGAAAATACAGGTCTAGTGTGCTCAATCTCTCTTTACAGAACTTGAAATCCAGATCCCACTCTACCCCCATCTCCCATCCCATAATAAATTGAGTAAAACTTGCACTGCACTCCCTCTATTATATATTTGCATGCCAATTTGAACAAAGCATTGTGTGGGGAGATCAGCTGTGGCCTCATATTTTCAACAAGATGTCTTTAATTTTGTTTTCAAATCCTCTCTTAATAATGACCAACATACTGTTTGCTTTCTGTGCCTGTATCAGGGAGTAGGCAGCATATGAGACCAAAAGGTGACATCCTTCTCACTAAGTCTGGAATCCCCTGTAGTTATGATTATGAATGTGTCCTGCCTTTCCTGAGGCCACTGCCTTTAAATAAACCCATGTCCAACCAAATCATTTCACTCCAGTGATAATGAGGAATGAAAATTAATATCTAGGACTACTTCAGATCAGGAGTGATTGGACTTTGCAAATGGTGAAATTACAGTAAAATGGAAAATACACTTCAACATGCCAACTTTCTATGTTTGAAATCAGCTGGCTAGTGCGTGTGTGTGTGTATAAAAATCCCCTTTGAAAGACGGGTTGTCAATTTAATCATGTAAATTGCTTAATTGAAGTGATATTAACAACTTCTACAGTTCAGACATTTCTGGACTTTCTGGAAGTTGGCTGTGGACAACTGGAACAAGACCAAGTGGCAATAAGTGGGTTTACTGATAAGAAGTATAAGTTGTCAACTGTTATCAACCTCTTTGCTTCTTGATCTTTCATGGCTCCACCAAAGGTAAGATGGTGTAATCCACACCAATGTGTGGATCAGCGAGTTGATTTTCAATGCAATACCTTTTTACAATGTCTCAGTGTATATTTCTGGTGAGCTTCACTCAAGGGCAAGGAGTCATCAACTGCACATAATAGCAATTAACTACCCCATCTTATAGCTTTTCACTCATTGGATGTGAAGCTAACGTGCAACCATCAAAGCATTTTTATTCCAGCATGCACAAAATACAGAGGCATGTAATCCTTTCATTTTTGTGTCATCAATTCTTACCAATTGTTTCAAACACCCAAGCAGACTTATCAATGTATGCAATACACAAACATGCTGAAGAAATTCAGCAGGTCATGGAGTATCCATAGGAATAAAGGGTGACTGACGTTTCGGGCCTGGGCCCCTCATCAGGAATAAACAAAAACAAGCATCTCAATAAAAAGATGGGGGAGGGGAGAAGAGGAAGGGGGAAAGAGGGGGAGGGGGACAGGCTAATTGGTAAGAGGCAATAGCTGGATACAGGCAGATGGGAGGGTAAAAGAGAAAAAAGCTGAGAAGTGATGGGGAGAGGGCAACTCTCTGAGCAGTGAAGGGTAGGGGTGGGGAGCTGGAGAAAAGGAGATAGAGGGATGGGGGAAATAGAAGTCCGGGGAAATCAGAGAAGTTAATGTTATTGCTGTCCATTTGGAGAGTGCCCAGATGGAGTACAAGATATTTGCCAGTGGCTTCGGTTTAGCAGAATATGAGGCCATGGGGAAACATGTTAGTGTGGCAATGGTGTGTGGACATGCTCTGTTCTCACTGCTACCATCAGATAAGAGCTATAGGTGCCACAAAACTCACACCACCACGTTCAGGAACAGCTGATACCCCTCCACCATTAGACTCCTCAATAACAAATTCAATTAAGGACTCATTTAAGGGACTCTTACTTTTTGTACTTCATTGGGTTTTTTCCCCCCTTTCTGTACTCCACAGTTTGTTTACATTTCTTTGTTTGCTTACATGAATATTGTATACAGTTTTCTTTTGCACTACTAATATGTAGTAGTTCTGCCTCGCCTGTAGGTAAAAGAAATCTCAGAGTTTTCTGTAATACCATGTAACTAGTCTGACCATAAATCTGAAATCTGAATTAAAATAGTTGACCACTAGGAGGTCCTGATATTGCAGCAAACAGAACAAAGGTGCTCAATGAAAAGATCAATTGGTCGGAGATAAGAGATACCCAGTCAAAACCGCAACACATTCTATGCCACTCCTGTTTTGTGTGTCACAGATTGCTCCAACTCTTGGATAATCTATAATATGGTGAAAGTTATATTTGAAAGTGTTGTTAATCACAATATACAATTTATTTCAATGACATTTGGAGGAGAAAAAGTAGAAGACTCCATTGTTTCTTGATGAGCAATGCTTCTATTAAACTGAGGAAGAGTGTGGTGATGGATATAATGTGAGCATTAAAACTCTTGCATGGTTTGCTCAAGTGATGGTGTGACAAACTGATAATTTCATGTATGACCCTTTGAAGAATCAGTATTTATTGTCAAGAACCTGTCACAAAATTCATTGTTTGGCAGCAGCACAAAGTTTTAGATGAACCATATTACAAAATAAATAAACATAGTGCAAGAAAAAGACAGAGACAAAGTAAGGCAGTGTCTGTGGTTCATTGTTCATTCAGGAATCTGATGGCAGAGGGGAAGAAGCTGTCCTTGTGCCGCTGAGTGCTCGTCTTCAGGCTCATTAACTTTTTCCTGCCAATTGTGGCAGGGTGAAGAGGACATGGCCTGGATTGTGGGGGTCCTGGAGGATAGAGGCTGCTTTTTTAAGAAACAGCTGCTTGTAGATGTCCTTGATGGAGTGAAGACGTGTGCCCGTGATGTCACAGGCCGAGTTAACAACCCCCTGGAGTTGGTCCTGAGCATTGGCACCTCCATACCAGACAGTGATACAACCAGTTAGAATGGTCTCCACAATACACCTACAATTTGTCAGAATCTTAGGTGACATACCAAATCACCTCACAAAGGATAGCCACTGACAAGCCTTCTTTGTGATTGCATCGACAAGGAGCCTCCAGGACGGATCCTCAGAGATGTTGAGACTGAGGAATTTGAAGTTCTTGACTGTGTCCACTGATGACTACTTGATGAGTACTGGTTTCCTGATTTCCTCCTGGTCCACAATCATCAATTTGGTTTTGCTAACGTTGAGTACAAGGTTGTTATTGTGACACCACTCAACAAGCTGATCTATCTCCCTCCTGTGTACTTCCTCATTACTGTCTGTGATTCTACCGACAACAGTGGTGTCATCGGCAAGTTTGTAAATAGCATTTAAAATGTGCCAAGCCACACTGTGATTAGTGTAGAGTGAGTAGAACAGTGGACTAAGCAAACATCCTTGAGGTGCATCTGTGTTGATCACCAGTGAGAAGGAGACATTGTTTCCAATTCGTACTGACTGTAGTCTTCTGATGAGGAAGGATCCAGTTGCAAAGGCTCAGTGTTTGGGGCTTATTAACCAGCACTGAGGGAATAGTGGTGTTGAAGGCAGAGCTGTAGTTGATGAAGAGCAGCCACATATATTAGTTTTGCTATTTTCTAGATGATCCAGAGATATTGTGTCTGCTGTGGAGTGATTATGATAGTAGGCGAATTGCAGTGGTACGTGTTAATTTTTACCATGACCAATTTCTCAAAGCATTTCATCACAAACCCTTGCGGGGGTATTGTACAACACCTATAACATATTTCACTCTACACAAGACTGGCCAATGGAAATGTTATGTTCAAATCATCTTGCTTTTTCACAACTCTTATGTAGCCCTTCAGAACTCACTACCAATGTAAAACTCTTACACAATTTCTGTCCTCTTCTCTTCACTTATACACAACCAATGTATACATCTGTAGCTTTTCACCAGATCAAGTTTAGTTACTACTGCAATTTTGGTTCAACTGCTCTTTATAAAGTTTCCAGTTTATTTCAAGGGAATTACATCCTTACTGGATCCTTGCCAACTTTTCCAAATTGTACAATCAGCTTTTGCAAGTCTGCTTGGTAACAGAGAGCACCCAGCCATCTCTTGGTACATTTTAATAAGCTTTGCAGAATTCCATACTGAAGGTAAACCACACTCACTTTGCCTTGATTATTATTAAAAAAGGAAAACATGACCTACACCTGCTGCATTAAATATTAATTCAATCATGAATTTTTTTAAAAATCACACAAATCAACTGGAAAAAAAAAATTAATTTTCCACCATATACTAACATTTCAGTGATCCTCTGTTGAGATTTCAGTCAACTTTGAAACAGTGAACATTTTATCTGATTGAAGTTCTCTATAAGTTGTCAGCAGAGCAAAGCATTGGGTGAAACTATTTTCTTTTAATTCTGGATGTCTGTGGAGTTCTTTATCTCAGGAAAGGTTGCGATATCAGGGTGGGAGAATAGTTTTCAGAGCTGCCTACCATGACCTATATTTACTGATCTGTTCTTTTCTTCTTTGCTCCTGCAACCCCTCCCAATGTCTCCCCCCCCCCCCCCCCCCCCCACACACCTCATTCCTGTCTAATCCTTATTTACTTAAGTGAATTGAGTCAGAGCCATCTTGGCCAAAGATTTCCTTTGGCTGTTTTGGAAGATTAATAACATTTTGTTTAGTCTGCAAAGTTATCTGCTGCTCTAAAACAATATTTTTATTATTAAAAAATAATTAAATGTCTGGATCAGATGATTAAAAACTACTGCCCAATTTCTTGTTGGAGTCTGAATCAGGCGTATTGTGACTTGTACATTGATTCAGTTAGTTTATTGACTGAAATAGTTTCCATTAGATTTATTTTCCATGAACTCTGAAGAATTGCAATTTGAAGGTCCATAAGAACATGATATAGGACTCCCATAATAAGAGAAGAATTAAGCCATTCAGCCCATCAAATCCACCCCATCATTCCATCATGACTGATTTTCTATCCTTTTCAACCACATTCTCTCTGAATCCTTGATTCCCTTCCTCATCAACAACCTATCTACCTCCTTTTTAATTATACCCAATAGCAGCCTACATAGCCATCCATGGCAAAGAACACCATTGATTCACCACCCTCCAGGTAAAGAAATACCTCCTCATCTCGGTTCTAAAGGGAAGTTTTTGTACTCTGAGGCTATGGCCTCTGGTCCAAGATTCCCCATAATAGGAAACATTTTTTCCGCATCCACTCAGTATTCAATAGGTTTCAATAAGGTTCCCCTCATTCTTCTAAACTCCAGTGAGGTCAGTGCCAGACCCATCAAACACTCTTTATGTGATAACTCTTTCATTCCTGGGATTATTCCCATGACTCTCATCTGGACCTTTTCTAATTCCAAGTAATAATGCCCCAATGAAATTATTATTTGATTCTTAAAGATTCTAAGCACTCCAGAACTAGTAACAATACTCCAAGTGCATTCTGACCAATGCCTTATAAAGCTTCAACGTCACATCTCTGCTTTTATATTCTATATCTCTCAAAATGAATCCTATCATTGCATGTCCCTTCTTTGCCATTAATTCTACCTGCAAGTTAAACTTTAGGGAATCTAGCACAAGGACTCCCAAGTTCCTCTGCACCTCTTATTTATGAACTTAATGTCCATTTAGAAAATAGTCCATGTCTTTATTTCTTCCTCCATAATCATGCACACTGTATTCAATCTATGATTCCCTTGCCCAATCTCCTAACCGGTCTAAGATTTTCTAGTCTCAGCACTTCCTGCACACTATCTGCCCCTCCTCCTGTCTTTGGATTTTTATGAAAACTTGGTCACAATAAAAAAAATCAACAATTACATCATCCAAAATCATTGAAAGGTTGAAAGAAGAAAGAAGTTCCCCCAGCACTGAGCCTTGTGGAACACCACTAGAACCAACATCCAACAACAAAAGGGTCCTTTTCTCTTCACTCTGTCTCCTGCCAGTCAACCAATCTTCTATTCAAGCTGTCCTATAATACCATGAGCTTTGTTCAGCAACCTCATGCATGGCAGCTTGTTAAAGGCCTTCTAAAAATCTAAGTGACAACAGGCACCAACTCTCCTTTGTCTGTACTACTTGTTATTTCCTCAAACAATTCCAGTAGGTTTTCTTAGGCAAACTTTCCCCTTCAGGAAAAAATACTGATGTTGGTGCATTTTACTGTGTACCTCCAAGTACCTCAAAACCTCATTTTTAATAATAGATGTTAACATCTTACCAATCACAGAAGTCAGGCTAACTATCCTATAACTTTTTTGTCTTTTTCCTCCCTCCCTTCTTAAAGAGTGGAGTGACATTTGCAATTTTCCATTCCTCTGGAACCATTTAATGACAATGATATAGCTTACAGAAGACACCTGGGCCTTATTTTAAACAAAGCCAAACCAACAGTTTCAAAGCTGAATGACCTGGATTTTGTTGGGATTTGCTAGGTGTTTGACATGGTTCAGAAACATGCTCAAAGTAAATCCTATTAAATTCTGGTACCTGGGGTCAGGATGCATGAACCTCAGAGTTTCAAAACTGCTGCGTACACTCCCTTGGCCAGTTCCTGGTTGTGCGCCTCCACATGATTTGTGATGGAATCCATGAGCAATGCCGAATCTTGCTTAGATTGTTCAGTTTTCACGCAGAAAATTAGGATTATTCATTTGAAAGGGAACTGAGGACTGTAAAGAAAAAAGTAGATTCGTTAAAAAGATATTTATTTTGTTTAATATTTTAATTAATTGTCTACTTTAAGTGTGTTTTCAGTTGTTTTACTTATCAATTTTTTTGAAGTTCTATATTTTTAAAATTTATGCATTTTATTTTTAATAGTATTTAAATTCAGAGCATTGGGTAACCAGGGGCGGGGGGGGGGGCACAATTTACCATTCAAATGCCCTCAGTGGGAGGGGCCATACTTTCCATGTGGCAACATGGGGTCTGTAGGCCATACGCGGCCATGCTTCTTGCATGTGTACGCTAGTGCCAGCTGGCACATACTCAAGGCTTCCCCCTCCCTCTGACGGCAGTGATGCTAGTGGCCCCAGTACTCCAATCCATTGCACATGCGACAGCCGGCACTAGTGTATGCGCACTTGAAGAAACATGGCCGCGCATAGCCTAAGGAGCCCAGAACACCACATTTAACATAGTAAGAGAGGACAACTGGGGTGTCTGGACATCTGGCTACCCTTGTGGGTGGGTGGGGGGTCATAATACCTCATTTTGGGGAGGGAGGGGCAATGCCTGCGAATGACCCCCCCCCCCCCACCCCACCTTGGCACTGACACTGTTTAAACGTATTCACGGCTGGTATCTGGAACACACTGCCAAATGAGGAATCAGATACGATTACTACCTGGAAGAGTCATTTAGACAAACAGTTATGTTTGCAAGGCTTACAACAATGAGGTCCTAATGTCGACAAATAGGACATGAAGTGCTAAGGAAGAGGTTTTTATGGTATCTTATCCAACTTTTGCAATAATTAGAGCAGTTGAACAACTGTATGATCAGTTTCATGTTTGGCATTCTAAAGGTTTTAGATATGATAAAAATCTAATTCAAATAAAATCCACTTGAGATTCCAAAATTTGAAGATGTCAGAGGAAAAGGTAGGCAAAAGCTAAACAATTACCACATTAAATTCTAATTTAGCCCCATTGTAATTAATTTTATTGTTTCTTTCATCCTTTGGAATCATGCCTCAATGAAATTAGATTTCAGATTTAATGACCGAGTACATACACAACATCACATACAACCCCGAGATTCCTTTTATCCTGCAGGGGTGGCAGAATTACCACTAATTGGTAGCGCAAAAAAATAAACTGTACAGAGTGTAAACATGTAAACAAATAAAATAACATAAAACAGATAAGGAATGGAAACAAACAGAGAGAACAAAAGAAAATCAATTAAGTGCGTAAGAGATCTTAAATGAGTCTCTCATTGAGTTTGTCGTTGAGGAATCTGATGGTGGAGGGTTAGCAGCTGTTCTTGAACTTGGTGGTGCAAGTCTTGAGGCACTTAGACCTCTTTCCTGATGGCAACAGTGAGAACAGAGCATGTGCTGGGTGGTGAGAGTCTTCGATGATTGCTGCTGCTCTCCAACAGCAGCGTTCCTTGTAGATGTACACAATAATGGGGAGAGTTTTAACTGAAATGTCCTGGGCTGATTCCATTACCTTTGGAGGGCTTTACGTTCAGGGGTATTGATGTTCCCATACCAGACTGCAAATTATTATTTTTATTCAATTACATTACATCAGAATTTTGTATGATTTAAAAAAATACTTGACACTGGGAAGCTTTGCATTAATGATGTGAAATGAACCATTGACTTTATCAAATCAAGCTAAAAATAATTGACGTACTGTTCATTTTGTACAGAAGCAGAGTAACTTTATTGTCTTGCTATCTCACAATTGAGCCCAAGACACAGAATGGAAAAAGGAGGCAATATATAAAAGCCCCAGTTCTGTGAACTGTGCTCACTGTGAACTCAGCTTCCCACTGGGAAAGTGGGATCATAGAACTAATCTCAAGGAAAAAGACATGGTGACGTCTGCTGAATTCATAACAAGGTTATGAAATCATTCTTCAAAAATGCAATAGGTTTTTTTTTAAAGTTTTTTTTGTGAGTATTGAGATTTTAGATATTCAGAGGATCTGTGGCATGCCCTCTCATTTTTATATCTGTTATTTTCTCAGCTTTTCCAATTTAAGCTAACTCAAGAGTCCTGTTTGTGACCATAGTAAACAACCATAAGTACCACTGTACGCTTTACAATGACAACACAAAGAAACAATGCTTAATAAATACACATGTTATAGCCAATACTTTACTGACCTTCGTATTTTTCAAGTGTTACATAATTCTGTTTCAGCATCTTCCTTTCAGTTAGCCATTTTTTACAACTTAATTTGCTTTTTGATCTTTCAATATATTTGTGTGTTCTAACAATTAATAATGTTATCCCCCATTACAGGCATGATATTGAAATTAAAGCACACAGACATTTTAAATTAGGCTTGTATGTTTTAAACTTGTCACTATTTGCTTAGGTTGTCTCTTAGATGTGACTATCTCTTACGCCAAACAACACCATAATTGAGTTTAGCTATCACATTTACAACATTTCCTCAGCTCTAACATAATAATCTAGTAAGTAAGGGAGTTCTGAATAATATTTTGGTTTTGTGATTCATTATGCCAATTCCATGCAATGAATTTAAAGTGCTGCATTTTAGATGAAAAAGGGAAAAACAGATAACTCTGTCATTTTTTCAATTCTCCTTAGTAACAGAGGGCTGTAGGATTGTTAAAATTGTACTTTTGTTTAAAAAGTACAATTTTTGTTTAAAAAGAGAGGCATGGATAGTCCAGGCTAACTGAAATGATGGAAAAAGGCAAGTTGAAAGAATTAATTCTGATGGAGAGCAAAAATCCTCATTTAGAAAGGCAGAGATTAACCAAGGGCAGTCAGCATGAATTCATTTAGCGGAAGATTGTATCTGGCAAGCTTAATTGAAATCTTTGCGATAATGGAGAGGAAGATGAGGCAGTGTGTTTGATGAAGATTACATGGATTTTTATGAGGTCCAAAATGGCAGGTCAGTCTAAAAGTAAAAGCCCATGAAATTCAAGGAAGAATGACAATTCCAAAACAAAATTGCCAGGGGCAGGAGGAAAGAGTAGTGGCTGAAAGATATATTCATGACTGGAAGGTTATTATCAGTGTTGTTCCATAAGGGTCAGCATTGAGTATTCATGATTTAAACTCAGATATCAGGAAGTACTTTAAAAAAAGAAACAAATAAATAGCAGCGAGAAGGAAAATGTTAAACAGTATTCAATGTAAGATCAATTAACTATTGTATTTGGAGAGAGGCAACAAGTGGTGTGTGTGTGTGTGTGTGTGTGTGTGTGTGTGTGTGTGTGTGTGTGTGTGTGTGTGTGTGTGTGTGTGTGTGTGTGTGTGTGTGTGTGTAAAAATGTAGACAGCAATACACAAACATGCTGGAGAAACTCAGCAGGTCACGCAGCATCTATAGGATGTAAAGGGTAACCAATATCTTTGGCCTGGGCCCTACATCAAGATATGGACTCCACTGAGAGAGCTATTCCCTCCCCCGTCACTTCTCAGAATTTTTCTCTTCTACCCTCCAACTTACATTTACCTATAACCTTTAATCTGTTGGCGTGTGCTCCTCCCCCAGCTCCTTCATCTCTCCTCTGGTCTCCTACCCCCTCCCCCCACCTTTTTTAATTCAGCACCCTCTTGCCTTTTGTTCATACCTTGAAGGGGTCAGGCCCAAATTCTTCATTACCCTACAAAGCCTCCAGATACTGTGTGATCTGCTGAGTTTCTCCAGCACTTTTGTGCATTTCATATCATGTATTGACACTGATGTACCCAATGTGATGTACGTGCAACCGGTAAGTAAATAAATATATTGCATAAACATCATTAATAGAATGAGCAAAACAGAATCTGCTGAAAGAACTCAGTGGGTTGAGCTGAATCAGTGGGATTGTTGATTTTTCAGGCAGGAACCTATTTTACTTTCACTTTAAAATAAAATTTCACCCATTGCAATGGGGGGGGGGGGGGGGAAACCAAGTTTATACTGTTTGAAGTTTACATATACATATATATACATACATATACATATGTGATATTGTATTTTCAGTTTTGTTCCCTTTTCTTCAGTGTGTTGAACTTATATAAAAAAAATAAAAAAGATTAAAAAAAAAGAAAGCAAGCATGGATCTCGCAGTGGCCACCCTTTTCAATTCCCTATCCTATTCTCTTATTGACATGTCTGTCCAAGGTCTCATGCACCTACCTGCCATACGGATATCACACAAAAATGGAGGAACAAAATCTCATATTCGATCTGGGCACTCTCCAACTGGATGGCAATCTCTGATTTCTATTAACTCCCTCCTCCCCCCCCCCCCACCCCTATCTTTCCCTATGTCTCCTTTACTTTACCTCTGTCTCTTTCACTTTCTCTCTTCCCTTTTCCCTCTGTCTCCTTTCAGATCCAAACAACCTTCCCATCTCCCAATCGACTCACACCTTCCCTCTTCCCCCACCCCACCCCTGTCCCCTAATCATATCCAATTAACACCTTTTGTACACCTTTTGGTCTGTACACCACCCCCCCCCCCCCCCAATCTTCCTTTTTCACCAGCCTGCTTTTAACTCTTACCTTAAGGAAGGGCTCAGGCCTGAAACATAGGTAATATATCTTTACCTCCTGCAAAACCTGATGAGTTCCTCCAGCACTTCTGTGTTTTTACTACAATCATGGTGACTGCAGACTTTCGTGTTTCACTTCAAATAGTTGGAAAAGTTAACCTTTATGCTTCAAAGCCTCCAGGCAGTGTGCAATATTTATTAAAAACATTTTTGTAAGTCATTAAGATGTGTCTGCTCTATCATCGTGAGAGAATTTCACTTATGACTACATGTATTAAAAGTACTTTGTTACAGAATCCTATTTATGTGATGCCTCCTTTTATTCTATTTCAATTATTTCTCTCTAGGTTAATCTTAGCCATTCTCTCTTGGCCATCCATTCCTACGTAGAGCAGTGGCCAATATCTGGGAATGACATGGACATTGAGAGTGTTTGTGATTCCTAGAAAAAATTGGAGTCTAAATTAAAGCTTGTCCTTAAATAGCAACATTTTGAAGCAGTCCAGAGTTTCAATAACTAGGAGACCAAGTCAAGCACAATAAAATAACTCGCGCTTCCAATCACAAGAACATGCAGTCAGTGTAGGATCAGGTACACCGTTAATTCTGATGGATTCAGGAAAGAGCACCATGCACAAATGTGACATATTAAAAAAAATTTGGCATCCTTTGTTTCATGTACACAATGGCTTTTTATGTTCTTTCCATTCTTTTTTCTTCCTGGCAGAAAGTATTCCATTTATATTCCCTTTTCCACAACACCATCCCACAATACTTAAAAGATTCACCCATCCTCATTTCTCCTCAATTTACCCATGGTCTGTGGTTAACTTGCTCATCACAGCAAGGCTGGGTATTGGATCTTTTCAATCCATATCTATACCTGAAATCAGTAGTTTTTTTAAAAACCTGATGTTTATCCACTAATTGCATCATGACGAAATTGACCAGTTTCATATTCACTGAAAAACTAAGCCACATAAGCACAAAAATATACTTCAAAGGAAAGCCATTAATCTGATCCAACTCATTGGCATCAGTCATAGTGAACAATCAATGCAAAGGACCTGATTATATGTGACTCAAATAATCGGACACCTCCCATTGACATTGAAGGTATACAAAGACAATTTGCATCACTTTACAAATTGATACTGTGCTATTTAAGACCATAAAACCATAATATATAGAAACAGAAGTCTGTTCCACCATCATGAGCTAATCCATTCTCTCCCTTATCCTCACTCTGTCTTCTCCCCATAACCTTTGATACCCTGACTATTCAGAAACATATCAATCTCTGCCTTAAATATACCCAATGACCTGACCTCCACAGCCACCCATGCTAGCAAATTCCAGAGGTTCACCACTCTCTAGCTAAAGAAATTCTCCACATCTCTATTTAAATTCAATTTTTAAAAATTTAGACAAACAGCAAGGTAACAGGCCATTTCAGCCCATGAGCTCGTGCTGCCCAATTTGCACCCAATTAACCTCCACCCCCCAGTATGTTTCAAAAAGTGGGAGGAAACCAGAGCCCACGGGAAAACCCACACAGATACGGGGAGAATGTACAAACTCCTTACAGACAGTGTGGGATTTGAACCCTGGTCCAGATAGCTAGTGCTGTAACAGTGTTGAGCTAACCAATACTCCAACCATGCCACCTCAGTTTTAAAATGGGCTCCCTTAAATCCTGATGTTGTGCTGTATTATCCTGGACTCCTCTACCACGGGAAACAACTTCACATTTGCTTTGTCTAGGCCTTTCAACCTTCAGAATGCTTTTATGATGTTTCCCCACCCCCCCCCCCCCACCGCCCCTCATTCTTCTGATCTCCAAGGAGTACAGTCCAAGATCGGTTAAACATTTCCCATATGCTAATCCCTTCATTCCAGGAATTGTTCTTGTGAATCTTCACTGAACCTTCTCCAATTCCAGCACATTCTTTCTTAAATATGGAGCCCAAAACTGTACCGTATACTCCAAGTGAGGCCTCACAAATACATTATAAAGCCGCAGCCACACATCCCTGCTCTTGTATCCTATTTCTCTACAGAGGAATGCCAACATTGCATTCACCTTCACCCCGACAACCAGGATGTTAACCTTTATGGCACCCAGCAGGAGAACTCCCAAGTCCCACTGGACCTCCGAATTTTTTGATTTTCTCCCCATCTAAATAATAGTCTGCCTTTGAATTCCTTTTTAACCAAAATTCATGACTGTATACTTCCCAACATTGTATTTCATTTGCCACCTCTTTGTCACAATGTCCTAAGTCTCTCTGCAGCCTGTCCATTTCACCTAGCCTGCCCCTTCACCTATCTTTGTATCATCTGTAAACTTAGCCATAAATCCATTTATTCCACAATCCAAAATGGATTCTTTATCTTCTGATACAATGTAAAAAGGAGCCGCACCAACACAGACTCCTGTTAACACCACTGGTATCTGGAAGCCAACCAGCGTATGATCCCTTTATTCCCACTCTCCTCTTCCTGCTGATCAGCCAATGCTCTACCCATGTTAGTATCTTGCCTGTTATTCCGTTAGCTCTCATTTTGTTAAGTAGCCTCATATGCAGCATCCTGTCAAAGATCTTTTGAAAGTCCATTCAATGAATCTTCTTTGTCTAGCCTGCTTGTGGTTTCCTCATAAAAATTGCAGTAGGTTTGTAAGGCAAGATTTTTCCTTGAGGGAACTCTGTTGCCTTTGACCAGTCTTGTCATGCAATTGCAGGTACTGCATAACCTTATCCTTGACAAATGACACCAGCAACATCTCGACCACCGATGTTAGGCTAACAGATCTATAATTTATTTTTTCCTTCCTCACTATCTTTTTTAAAGAATGGAGTGACTTTTGCAATTTTTCAAGTCCTCAGGAACCATGCCAGAGTCTTGATTCTTGGAGGATCATTACCAATACCTCCACAATCTCTGTGGCTACTCCTTTCAGAACCAAAGAATCTATTCCATCTGGTCAGAGAGACTTATCAACCTTTAAACCTCTCAACTTCCTGACAACTTTCTCTTTGGTGATCATGACTTCACTCCCCTCTTCCCTTTCAGCCTTGAAAGTCTGGTATACTGCCACTGTCTTCCACGGTAAAGACTGATGATGCAAGATACTTATTCTATTCCCCTGCCATCTCCTTGCCTTGCATTACAATTTCTCCAGTGTCATGTTCTATCTATTCTCACTTCTTTTTTCTCTTAATATACTTAAAATAGCTTTTATTATTATTTTTGATATTATTTGACAGCTTTCTTTCAAATTCTTTTGAATGACCTTTTTAGTCTTAAAAACCACAGGCCGGTCTTTCCCTCTATCTTTTTTGCTTCCTTGTATCCCCTTTCTTTTGCTTTTACTTTGGCTTTGACTTCTCTTGTCAGTCACAATTGTATCATTTTTTTTCCCATTCAAATATTTCTCCTTATTGGAATACACCCGTCATGTACCTCTCTTATTTCTAGCAGAAACTCCAGCCATTGCTGTTCTGCCATCACAAATAATGTATTTGTGAGGCCTCACTTGGAGTATACGGTACAGTTTTGGGCTCCATATTTAGTGTGTCTTTCCAGTCAACTTTGGCCAGTTCCTCTCCCACAACTGACGTACCTGATTTTAATTTCTCCCTCTCAAACAGCAGGGTGAATTCTATCATATTATGATCACTCCTTTCTAAAGGGTCACCTCCTTTTCCAACTTTGGTTTATTATTCTGGTTCATTCTTAGGATCCAGTACCAACCTAGTTTTCCCCAGCAATCTGCATATTGAAATACCTGTGACTAATGTAACCTTGCCCTGTTTGTATGCCTTCTCTATTTCCCTCTGCAGACTGCACACTATAATCCTGGTTACTGTTTGGAGGCTTGTATACGTCTCCCATCAGGGTCTTTTTTTTTTTAAAATTCTACCCACAGGGATTCTTTATCTTCTGATCCAATGTCTCCTCTCTCCAAAGACTTAATTCCATTTTTAACCAAAAGAACTACCCCACCCTCTCTGCCTACTTTTCTGTCCTTCTGTTACACTGTGCATCCAGATATTAAGTTCCCAGATATGGTCTTTCAGCCACAACTCAACGTCATAGCTGCCAATTCCAGCACAACAAGATCATCAACCTTATTTCTTATATTGTGGGCATTTAAATACAATTTCTTCATTAGCCTTTTCAATTTTGTTTCCAATCTTGCTACACTGTGCATCTATTTGTATTGTCTTCTGCCCTTTTCACTGCCTTCTAATTCTGGTTCCCATCCCCCGACCAAACTTGGTCTGCCCAACAGCTGTAGCAAACCTGCCCTCCGGGATCACAGAACCTCCTACCTGTTCCCCTAACTGTCAAATTCCCAATCACTATAGCGTTCCTCTTCTCCCCTTCCCTTCTGAGCCAAAGGGCCAAACTCTGTGCCAGAGACCTGACTACTATGACTTGTCCCTGATAGATCATCCCCCTCCTACTGTATCTAAAACTGTTGAGAGAATAGCCACCTGGATGCTCTGCTCTGACGGCCTATTCCCCTTCCCTCTCCTAACAGTCACCCAATTACTTGTCTTTTGCCTCTTGGGTGTGACTGTCTCCTGACAGCTTCTATCACCAGCCCTCTGCCTCTTGAATGATCTGGAATTCATCCAGCTCCAGTTTAAGTCTTTGGATGTGTATTTCTGAGTCATTATTAAGTAGATTAAAAAAACCCATACTGTATTAAAGTCAATGACTATTGTCAAGCCGTCACTAAACAAGTGGTCTAACGTAGCAACTGTTTTTAAAAAAATGATACGAGGCAGTGATTGTCGGAAACTCTCGTCTCCAGATTTGTCCATCTTGATCTGAGGCCTTTAAGAAGTTAATTTCAGAACCACTGCAGTCTCTGTGAAGCAGACATTGCAACCATAATGATAATTGAGAAAGTCTTCATTTTCTTTAATGTTTTAAATGACAAAGCAACCTTCAACTGGAATGATAAACAAACACTCTTCTTCTTTGGCTTGGCTTCGTGGACGAAGATTTATGGAGGGGGTAAAATGTCCACGTCACAAACACTAAACACATGCAAACTATCCTTCTTAATGGGATCCCTGATCGCTAACGATTCCTGAAGCAAAACTTAGAGATTTCTTTAAGATTAACCATATCTTCAGATCATTCTTCAGATTCCAAAGTATTTTACATACCTGAGAGTTGTTTTGTTTCATTGAGTTTAGTTATCGAATATTAACTGCACTTAACTGCTCCAATTATTGAGCCCCTTTTCATGTGGTGCACCAAAGAAGAGGTACAAGGACTGCTTAAAGAAATCTCTTGGTGCCTGCCACATTGACCACCGCCAGTGGGCTGATCTCGCCTCCAACTGTGCATCTGGGCGCCTCACAGTTTGGCGGGCAGCAACCTCCTTTGAAGAAGATCGCAGAGCCCACCTCACTGACAAAAGACAAAGGAGGAAAAACCCAACACCCAACCCCAACCCACCAATTTTCCCTTGCAACCGCTGCAACTGTGCCAGCCTGTCCCGCATTGGACTTGTCAGTCACCAACGAGCCTGCAGCAGACGTGGACATACCCCTCCATAAATTTTCGTCCGCAAAGCCAAGCCAAAGAAGAAAGAAGATAAAGCTTAAGTATTCACTGAATATGAAAGGCATAAGTACAAGCCTAAATACAAGCTGATATTATCCTAGAGGCATTTTCATCCAACCTACATTTTGACTCATCTAGGTAAAAGTATTAAAAAAATATCTTTCCCTTTGTTCAAAAAGAGTTTACTTTATGCCTATTACTTTGTGTACAATTTAATTGAATGGTTATTCCTTTAACATTTGGCATCAGTTGTTTGCCTTCTGCTATTGTGTTTATCTGAAAACTTCTGGGACCACAATTGCTGCCAGTATCTTACTCAATGACTGCATTCGGCAATGCTGTGAGATGCAACATTACAGAGTGCTGAGTCCCTGATCATTGGTAAATGTCAAGTGGGGTCCCAGGTACTACTCCAGGGAAGAGATGCAGAGGGTCAATCACTCAATCAAATTTCAGCTTATTTCTGTCCCAGCACCACTTCCAGGTTTCACTTTCTTGGAATTTTAGCCCAAATTGTGGACACCCCATAATTTTGCTTGAAAGCATTTGAGCATCAAATCTTATCTATCAAGAAACTCCAGATCGGTGCTTAAAGCATTTGTTCAACTAAAAATATGAATTCTTTGGACTGTATGTAAATATAGAGATACTGGATGGTAGCAGGATCTTCCAGCTCACAAGCCCACACTGCCCCATTCCACCCAAATGAACAATTGTTTGGAATGTGGGTGGAAGCTGGAGCACTGGGAATAAATCCAAAGAGTCATGGGGAGAATGTACCAACTCCTTGCAGAGAATGGTGGATTTGATCCTTGGTCGCTGGTGCTATAATGTTGCACTACCCACTATGATAACCTTGCCACCTTTATTTCGAATTTTTATTTCCAGTTCTAAAATAGATACCCTCGGTCAGTGAGTGCTTCACAGCTCCAGAGACTGGGCCGGGACAAGTCCTGAACTTAAATGTTTCCCATCTGGACCTTACATATTTCTCCTTCTGACTGCATGAGTTCTTTCCTGTTCCCCCAGCTCCCTCCCACATCCCAAAGCCAGATAGGTCAATAGGTCTACTGCCCACCATAAATTACCTGGTGCTTGAGTGGTAAAATTTGGGGGAAGAGAATTGAAATGAGGGGTGAATAAGTTACAGGGGAAAAGAGTGGGTAAAATTACTCTGTGACCAGCCTAGACTTGTCAGACAATTGGAACCTTTTGTTGTATGAAAAAATAAAATTAGGGAAGAATGTAAAATACAAATCATATGCATGTACATCAAATTATCTTTCGATATTACAATGGTATAAATGGTGCAATGGTATGAATGGTACATTGATACATTGGTACAATGGTGCATTGACCTCCATCATTATGAAATACTTTGAGCACGTGATGGAACGCATCCCAGAGAGGCTGGACCCATTTCAATTTATCTATAGAAAAAAAATGTTCCAGAGATGATGCTACAGCTTTGTCACTTTACTCCGTCCTGGCTCACCTGAAGAATGACACCTCGAACTCTAGACTGTTGTTCATTGACTTCAGTTCGGTGTTTAACACAATCATTCTCCATAGACTGTGGAGAAGCTGTTCTTGCTGGGTTCCAATATCCCTCTCTGTAATTAGATACTGGACTTACTAATGGAAAAACCGCAGTCTGTCCAGGTAGGTAGCTGAGCACTGGTACACCTCAAGGCTGCGGGCTCAGCCCGCTCCTGTTCACGTTACTGGCCCACGACTGCATCGCCAGATCCAACTCCAAGTGTCAAGTTTGCAGATGACACAACAATAGTTGGTCTCAACAGCAACAACATGAGTCGCATTACAGAGAAGAGGTGGAAAATCTCATGAAATGGTACGAGACTAACAATCTGAGTCTCAAAATGGGCAAGACGAAGGAGATAATCTTGGACTTCAGGAGGATGAGGAATGACCACCCTCCACCACACATCAACAGCTCTGTAGCAAAGAGAATAGAGAGCATCAACATCCCCTTACTTGTCAGGATGGCACAATAATGACTGCACTTCCTGAGAAGACTGATACTGGCAAGGCTACCAGCCAGCATGATGTCAAACTTCTATAGGAGCTCTATTGAGAGCATCCTGGCTGGCTGCTTCACTGAGTGGTACAGTCGCTGCAGAAAAATGGATCGAAGGTCAATCCACAGGACAGTAAGAGTGGCAGAGAGCATCACTGGAGTCTCCTTCCCTCCATTGACAAGATCTACCGGATCATTGTCTAAAGAGGGCGTGTAATATCATTGAGGAACCCTTCCACCCTGCACACAGCAGGTTTCAGCTACTCCCATCAGGGAAGAGATACAGGAGCCTCAGATCCAGCACAACCAGGATGAGGAACAGCTTCTTTCCACAGGCAGTGAGAATGCTGAAAGACTAAAAAAACTGCTCATGCTAACCATCAGAGACTCTTATTTGTACAAAACAATATTTATTTGTATAGATAAAATACTTGTCTTGTATGTCTGCCTACATGGTTTGCAGCGAGGACCAGAGAACACTGTTTTGTTGAGTTGTACTTGTACAATCAGATGACAATAAACTTGCTTTGACTTGAACAACAAGTGCTTGTAAAGTATCCTTAACATAATAAAACCTCAGAGGAGAGGCTTCAGACAAAACAATGGAAGTAAGCTGAAGAGGTATAAAGTAACCAAAACTATAAAGTTTTAAATGGGGTGGGGTGGGGAAGGGAGAATGGATTCAAGCATGAAAAAAGTCACACAAACAGATTAAAAAAGGCTAAATTACTAGAGCTTGAAGGAGAAGCATGTGATGAAAATATGACTTCTCTGGGTTTCCTTGTAGTGCTCTGGTTTACTCCCACATGCTGCAGGCATGGCTAATAGGTCACTGTATATTGCCCTTAATGGATCTACACTGGCTCAGTGACTATGATTCCAGTCAGGGGTAGGTGGCAGCCAAGGCACTGGTATTTGACAGCATAGCTGGCCTCCCACCAATGTAGGAGGCCATGGGCAAAGAAACTCGCAAATAACCCAGGCCTTTTTATAAACAGAAATGTGTCCACTCCCACAATGGTCAAGTGGTTGTGGATCATGGGAACAATTTCCTCATGCCATGTTTCCAGGAAGTACGCCTGACTTTTTAAAAAATATATAAATGTAAAGGGCATCCTTTCCCTCAGGCACAATGAGCAGCTGACATCACCTGGAAAGACACAGGACCAAAATGAGCTCCCGAGAAGAGTCAAGAAGAAGATGGTGTCCCAATCAGCATCAACTTCCTCACTTTTCAGTTGACAAGGGAAACAATGTCCACTTGTCCACAATGGAAGCTCAAATAAAAACATAGCATTCATAAAAGTCCATAGTGTCAGCCAATTAACTCTCACCACACTGCAATACTGAACGCCAACACAGCACATGCCTAAACTGTAGATTTTTAAAGTTATTTTAATTTTAGATGGCCTAAGCAGATTAAATTAATCGCACAAAACTTTCACACCAAGTGAACTTGAAAGGGAGAAAGTATAGTGGAGTTTAAGTGTATAGTAAATCAGGAACATCCTGGAAAAAGTGTAGATTGAACAAATCTTAATTTAAAAAAAATGTAGACATACATCATAGCAACAGGCCATTTGGGCCCACAAGTCCATGCCACCCAATTTCTACCCATTTAACCTACACCACTGGTACTTTTTGGAATGGTGGGAGGAAACTGGAGACCCCAGGGAAAACCCATGCAGACACAGCAAGAACATTCAAACTCCTTACAGTATGGGATTCGAACCCCAGTCCTTATCGCTGGCACCGTGAAGGCATTGTGCTAACCGCTACGCCAACCATGCTCCTTGAAGCAGCACATGTTGCATTTTCAGTCTTGGACCATGCTTTGAGATGACCCATCGGGTGATGACTTTGCACATCAGAGAGAGCGAAACAGAGGTAGATTGCCAAGAAGCTAAGCAAAAAGGCAGTGTGAGATCTAGTGGGCCTGAAAGGAAAACGCCCTGCTGCAAGACTAGTGGGCATGAAAGGAAGAAGGCAGTGTATTCAAGAGGAGCTGAATGAAATGCATTACCCTGGAAAGAGTGATGGCAGCGTGGAACTCCAGCGGACCTGCAAGGGTGATGGCCCAGCGGACCGCGGTGGGGCAACCAACCAAGCATTGCAATAGGTCATAGGGAGAGTAGAGTACTTGGTGGTGGACCAGATGTGACACAGTGCAGGGAAAATAGTCAACTCACCAACTCTGGAGAAGCAGGTTGACAAGACCTGAAAAGGAGGCAATACCTTCGACGCAAGCGGATGCAGAAGAGTTATGGCCCAGCAGACCGTGAAGAGTGAACCAGAAGTAGGGGTGGACAGTACGTTGAGGCAACTAGCAGAGGCATGCATAACAGTAAAGGGTCACTGGGTGAAGCAGGCAGCGCATTGGGCAGTAGACAGTGTCGGATGACGAGCTAGCGGCCCAGACAGGGTGAAGGAGGAATAGGTTGTCGGCCTAAATGGGACCTAATGATGTGGAGTCAAGCGGATGGAAAGGGGAGAAGACAGTGCGAGAAGCGGACCTGGAAGGAAATAGCGCCGTGGGCTCAAGCGGACATCAAAGGGTGAGAGCCCAGTGGACCATGGAGGGTGAACCAGAGGATGGGCGATGAACAAAACGATGTGTGAGTGCAGGGTGAAGCAGGGAGATGAGTACCTTGGGTCGTTGATCGTGGGGTGACGCGGCAGATAGGGGGTGATTCGGGTTTTGCATGGCAAGGACCTGAGAGGGAGGAGGCAGCGGGGAGAGAGAGGAGAGAGTTCTCCAGCAGACATGGAAAGGTGATGGTCGGGGGTTGTGCAGGGGAAAAGGGGTGGAAGTGAAAATGGGGTGGAAGCAATGCAGGGGTGATTAAACCAACAATGCACTTTACTAGGCCACAGGTGGTGGACGGACAATGTGAAGAGCAGCACACTAGGTCCGGGGTGTGGTGGGAAGAGCAAAGTTTGGCAAAGACAAAGGCAGTGTCAAGGTCAGGCGAGCGCACAAGCGGCAGCTTGGCTCTCAAGGAGATGCAAAACGGGCAAAGGTCAATCGGACCTGAAAGGGAAAGGGTGGCATGGAGCGGAGGAAGACGTGAAAGGGAGAAGGCAAGGGGGCGCTCAGGAGGACGTGAAAGGGTGAGCCCAGCGGACCGCATGGGGTGACCCAGGCGGAGGGGGCGCGGTTGAAACCGGCAGAGACATCCGCACTAGTCAAGGATGATGTGGGCAGGGTGACCCACCGGCAGGGCGAGGAAGCAACGCCCCAGATCGGATGCTTCAGGAGCAAGGTGACACGGAGAAGGTGGAGGCATGGAGCTTATAGGGGTGTAGCAGGGACAGACAAAGACAGTGGTGAAAGGCTGAGGGCTGAGCCAACCTTCAAACCCCCTCACACTGCCCTGCCAGTTCACCAGCACTGAATTCAATGTATGAATGTCTGAATTTCTCCTCCACTATTCTCCCACTGTACTACCTTTTCAAACACATTTTGACATAGTTTAACTTATTTTCTAGTGCATGGTTGAGGATTAGTACTAAATATTAAAGTATATGTCCAATCTAATATCTATCCCTATCTATCTATATATGGTATAATACACTTTCACTGTTGTTTAAAAAGAAAAAAATTAGCCAGATATTTACAAAATTTAACTCTCCAAATTCTGAACCACTGAACACCATAGCACAGAAACAGGCCCTTTGGTTCATCTAGCCTGTGATGAATTAATAATTTATCAGAGCAAATTAGAGCAAAAGAAATTAAAATTCAATATGTGGGGCTGGTAATGGTGCACTCCAGTAGGAGTCTGAATGGATTTGGTTTAGCATGATCAGTCACGATGAGGGCTAAAGCTGGAGACAGATGAAGCAGAGAACATCTAAAAGATCATTCCTGCATCGTCAGTTCTCACAAAGAGACTAAACATACTTCTCTTTCGCGGACTCTTCAGTGTTTGACATCTAACCATGAGGCACAAGCTGAAAATGCACTCAAACTCTCCCTGGTTAACCTCTAGTTAAAATACTTGTCAGATCCTGGTGAAACCATTGACATCAGAGGTGCACTATTAAAGATGGACACCAGTGATTTCTTTACTAAAACACAGAACAGGTATAGTTGCCAGAAGTTAAGTCTCCAGACAATCTTAACCAACCACTCCTCTCGTTTGTAGGGTTAACATAGTCCACAAGCAAATAGGTATCTGTCTCTGGCTGAAAAAGATATATTCAGTAACTTTGAAAGGAGTAATGGAATGCAGGAGCCAGGAACCAGACTGATGCTTTAATGAGAAATGTGTTGTCTGGGAGAAAAGGATTTCTTTTGTAAAATACTCGTTTCACAGATGTTGATGATTATTCCGCTGCACTTAATTTTGACAGAGCAAATAAGAGTGTCTGTCAAAGTGTAACTGTTTTTCTCAGTGCTAATGAGATTAGGTTATTCCATAGTGTACAAAATATAAACTAGAAAATGGGCAAAATATAAATAAATAGCTATAAATGACCTGCTACCAATTGACCAGTGTTCTTAGGATTTATAGCTTGATTACCTTGGAACTGAAAAAGAACTGAGATTTCTTCCATTGTGACTGGTAATCCCAAAATGTATACCGGTAAAATTCAAAATTGAACTCCTGCTGTTAACCCCATGAATATTGTTAATATAGTCAATGTTAATCAATCAGATTTTTCAAGCAGAATCAGGCACATTTCAATTTTACATTGCATTTTGCAGTAAGTGAATATCTGAAACAGTTCATGCCCTCAATGAAGGAATGAGGAGACACAATGTTGTCTCTGTTCAACCAATCAGATTCAAGTATCCTTGCTGAGACACATAGTGCAAAACAATATGGGCAAAAAGGAACACGGATTTAAATGGTAACTCATGTACAGAAAGCAAGAAACATTAATAAGCGTGGGATCAAGAGAGTGAGGTACAGATTTATTGTCAGAGTGCATACATGACATTACCCACAAACCTGAGATTTTGTTTCAGGTCAGGCAGAATTTCTACTTATTGGTTACTGTGCTCAAGAATGAGACATTTACAAAAGTGAGAAATGTAAACAAACTGAAATGTAGAAAAAATATTCAACATTGATGTGCAAAGTAAGATTGAGTTTGTTGTTTTGGAGTCTGACGGTGGAGGGGTAGCAACTATTCCTGAACCTGGTGGTAGGAGTCAAGTGGCACCTATATATCTTTCCTGATGCCAGCAGCGAAAACTGAGCGTGTCCTGGGTGGTGTGGATCCTTGATGATCACTGCTGCTCTTTTGACAGTGTTAATGTAAATTTATTTGATGGTGGGGAGGGCCGTGCCAAGGGGACATCTGCTGGCATTTCCCCCACAAGCGAGGTGCCGTGACCCCCCACCCCCATATTGTCATGCCATTGCTCACCATCAGATCTACCACCACCCTTTGACGTGTCTTTGAAGTCTATTGTGACGCATGCTAGTGACTCTCCACTGACCCCTGCTTGGTTCATTAGCATGATGCAATAAAAACAGTACTCTCATCACCTACATGGAGGGGTGGATGATGTTAACAACCCCTCCACCTACATCGGAGGGGTGGATGATGTTAACACCCCCTCCACGTACATAGGAGGACTGGATGATGTTAACACCCCCTCCACCTACATTGGAGGGGTGGATGATGTTAACACCTCCCCCCCAACCTACGTCAGAGGGGCCAACGATGTTAACAGCACCCTCCACTGACCGTGTTTATGAACGTTTAACTAGGGCCTCCTCTAACATTCATTCTGGCGCTGACCCTGGCTTTGTCCACAACCCTTTTCAGTGCTTTCCTCTCAGAGGCCATGATGTAGTCAGTCAGCACAAATTCAACGACACATCCGTAGAGGTTTGCCAAGGTTTTCGATGTCATACCGAACCTCCACAAACTCATAAGGTAGTAGAGGCTGGTTTCTTCACAATGACATCAGTATGTTGGGTCCAGGAAAGATCCTCTGAGGTAGTGACTCTCTGGAATTTAAATTTTCTCATTCACTCCACCGCTGATCCCGCAGTGATCACTGGATCATACAGCTCGGGCTTTCTACAATCAGCTCCTTGGTTTTGGTGACATTGATTGAGAGGTTGTTATAGTTACACTATTCAGCTAAATTATCAGTCTCCCTCCTGTATGCTGACTGATCACCCGTTTTTAAACAGCCCATTGGTGTGGTATGTTGACAGGATTGAGATGAGTATCATCAATGAGGACAGTTGGTTCTTCATAGTTTAAGCCAGGGGTTGGTTGGTACAAAACTTCTGTCTTTTTCAGGCTGATTGTCAATCCAAAGCTATTGGCAGCACTGGCAAACTGACTGGTCATCTCCTGTAAGTCTTTGAGAAAGTGAACCACCAGTGCACAGTCATCAGCAAATTGTAGCATATGCACCACAATGTCCCTGACTTTGGTTTTTGACTCTTTGTCTTGCAAGGTTGAGAAGCCCACCATCAGCCCTTGTTTGTAGGAAGTCCCCTAACTTCATATCTGATGTAGCACCTTGAAGAACAGCAGCGAAGAATAGTTCAAACAGAGTAGAAGCCAAAACACAACTCCGTTTTATGCTGTTGGGAAGTGAGTCTGACAACTCACTACACATATTGATGCAGCCTTCCATACCTTCATGGAACTGACAGATGATGTTGGTTAGGCATGGGAGGCAACCAAACTTTGGTAGGAACTTCCACAGGCCATCTCTACCAACATTGTCAAATGCTTTGGTTAGATCATCATATGACAGAGATGTCTCCACTGCTCAACACATTTCTCCTGGAGCTGCGTAAGAGAGAAGATCATATCCACTGTACTGCGGCCTGTTCGAAAACCACATTAGCTTTCTGAATGGATGCTGTCGTTGATGCTGGACACCAAATACATAAAGATAATCTTTACGAGACATTTTTGCGCAATTGACAGAAGAGATGCCATGATAATTGTTGCAATCTCTCTTATCTCCCTTGTTCTTGTAAATAGTCACGATTGATGTGTCTTTGAAGTCTTGTCGTAGTTCTGCAGCTCCCCACAACTTTGTGAACAGCTGGAGCAGGCATGATGTCAGTGTGTTACCACCATACTGGTAGATACTTGGTGCTTTGTTGGGTTTTAGTTGTTTGATGGCTTTCATAACCTCATGAAGAGTAGGAGGAGCATCTAGCTTGAACAATATAGGTCAAGGGTGTGCTCTGCTCAGTGCTTCATCAGTGATGGCTCCTGGTCCATTTAGCAACTCATGGAAATGTTCTTCCACTGTGTCTGAATGCTGTCAATGTTTTGCTCCCTGGACAGCACAATAACATCCTCAGATTCTCGAGATGTAGAGAGAGAGATTGAGTCAAGAACTGAAAGATCGGGTTTGGTCACAAAACATCAGGTTGGCCACCAAGTGCAAGGTATACAGGGCCATTGTCATACCAGCCTTGCTATATGGATGTGAGACATGGTGCCCATATCAGAGTCACTTACATCAGCTTGACCAACTGCAGCAGCGTCACCCACGTTCTCTGATGAAAATCACCTCGCGAGAAAAGTTTTCCAATACAGAGGTTTTTTTCTTGAGCTGGAATGCTGGCAATTTCATCCTTAGTGATGTCAGCCCAAATGCACTTGGCAGGACATGTTGTCAGAATGCCTGACAATGACTTCCCAAGGACATCTTGTAAGGCCAACTGTCTAGTGGTATTTGAAAACGAAGAGGGCAGTGACTACGGTACAAGGAAGTTTTGCACAGGAGCCTCAAGAAAGCTGATGTTGCCCCATCAACATGGAATGACCTGGCTCAAGATCGTTCACAGTGGAGGGACACCGTCAGAAAAGGTGTGGACGCTGCTGAGAACAAGCTCAAAGAAGCAACAGAGGAAAGGCCCAGGAAGTGTCACAACAGAACTTCTGCCCCTCCAGGTCTCACCTGCCAAGAATATGGCAAACAGGGCCTGCCAAGGATTGGCCTGTACAGCCACACCAGGGTGTACATATCAAATCCCACAAACTGACTGAGAGGAACCATCATCATCCTATGGGATGGATCGCCAGAAGGAGGAGGAGGAGGAGGACTGTGGTATTATCAGCAAATTTGTAATCATGTTATTGTCATTCTGAGCCACACATCTTAGGATAATGATGAACTGACATTTACTTTGAAATATCTGTGATGCTAACCTTACTATTCTCACCGAAAAATGCTGCCATTTTTAATCCAAAAGTAATATAACGCAGTAAATAAAGTAGAAATAGGAAATAAAAACATATAATTCAGTAGATCAGACCACATTGCTTCAGATCCATGATGCTTACGATGAAAAATCAATGAAGTGAGATGATAACAGATTCTTTCTGTGGGGAAAAAAAAAAGCAGCACTGCCCTTGGTGTTGGGCCCAGGAGAGCAGGGAGCATAACTCTGAAGTGCTCAATTGCATGATCTTAATGCCAGTGACTCTGTACTCTAATGTTAAAGGAGCCAAGTGTTTTATTTTAAAATTCTGCTACCGCGGTGGTCTGTGCCCAAGATGGAGATACATGTGCTTGGCAGTGGCCACAAGGGATTGTAGACTCTGAGTTGCAGTTGACTGGCGCAGGGCACCAGGAATAGGGAGACCAGTGCCTGTCGAGAAAGAGAGGCAGAGGAGAAGACCCTTCAAGGAAGGACCAGCAATGGGATCAGAGGCTGAAGGACTCAAGCAGGCTGCAGACATTTTGAGGTTGGGGATACCCTCAAGGGCCATGGGCTGCTGGAGACTGGCTCATGTAAACCAGGTATCAGAGCTGAGATTCGAGAGAGGGCTGAGTGCAAGAAGGGCTCTGGGTGCTGAAGGCTTTGTGTTGGAGGTTTTGATCTGGAGCTCGGGTCTGATGGTTTGAAATGGATTCTATGCATATGTAAAGGTTGCGAGAGTGCTGGAGGTGAATCAGGGACACCCGGCTCCCCTGAAGGGACTCTCTTTTGCTTCTCTTTCTCTTTGACACTAATGTCAAATCATTATCTGCCCTATACCAGACAGAAGGCAGTTTCAGGTAATATCATATGTTCTATACTATGACATGGAATTTTGAACCTTTCTTCACAATGCTGTAAACAATAAAATATTGTATTTTTTAAAAAAAGTTTATTGCTGTTTATTATTTATCATTTAAGCTTTTCTTATTTGCTTCATCAGCTGAAAATTGATTTTTCACTTCAAAACTCTGTTTATTAAAAGCAATCTTCTACTGATATGGTAAATCCATGAACGAACATTCCAAGACAGAGCCTCCAGCTGTCTTGCTTATTCTGCGAGCAGAGGAAATAACAAATTTTGTGCCACGTTAACTTGTTATGCAGTACAGTTACAAAGCAGAGCTGTTTTTAAAATCATCTTGCTTGAAATTCCTGACTCGTACACAAAGGTTAAAGCATAAAGGTAATATAATTGGTCATGAAACGTGACAACTAGTAATTTGAAATGTTGATTACAAGAGTCATGTTACTTTCTCTCTAAAAGTGACATTGATTATTCATGTTAACAAAATGAATAATAGTGATTTTAAAAAAAGCAATATCCAATATTTTATCAATCCTGGATAAAACTATCTTTTAGATCTTTGCTTCTATTACTGTATTTGAAAATTCATTTCTTCTCTGCACCCATTAGCAATCCTAAATTTCCTCTTTTAGGAGTTATAAGTCATCTTTCCTTGCTGTAGAAATCATCTACTCTTTTCAAGGTTGAAAAGTTTAATCTTCTATCTTTTCTCACACTCTGGATGTTTGATCTAAGGATCAGTTTCCTGGTTCTTCTCTGGTCTGCCTCCAGCACTTAAAAGTTTACACTGCGTCTTTGTGAGTAGAACTGGATGTAGTAATCAAAGTGTGACAGGAGTGCAGCATAAATAGCTCTACCTTGTACCATGTTGTTTAGATTATGGCTTAGTAGATGTTTGCTAGGAAACCATTTTGGTGTGTTAAACGGCTGCTGTATACACCATTAACATTATTTTGTGATTTCTCTGCAAAATAAAATCATAAACTTGGTTAAAAAGTTGTTTGAAATAGTGTTAGAGTTGTCCACACCCAAAGAAACTCCCTCAAAAGTGACCTGCACATTTCCTGATGGAACCTCACCCAGTTTAGGATAGTTGATAAATCTTCACTGGGCACCAATCACATGTAGATGTCAGCAATAAAGGGAGAGTTTTTGTGGTAGCTATATGGCTGCTAGAAAGAATACATCTGCCTGAGAGAGGGAGAGTTCAGTTTGCACAATGCCTTTATAGCACCAGCAATCAAGTCTTGTCCAGGGTTCGAGTCCCACACTGTCCGTAAGGAGTTTGTACGTTCTCCCCGTGTCTGTGTGGGTTTCCTTTGGGAGCTCTGGTTTCCTTCCACTATTCAAAATGTAATGGGGTTGTAGGTTAATGGGGTGTAAATTGGGGGGCCCAGACTCATGGGCCAAAATGACCTGTTACTGTACTGTATGTCTAAAAATTTATGTTACACGGGCTGATTTCGGATCCAGATGCAAGGGATTAAGGGCAGGCAAAATATTCATTGTGCCAATAGAGTGCAAGAAGTAGACTGGAGAGAACAGGTATCAAAGGATGTGGGAGAAAGTAACCACAGTTGCACCAATGAGCAATGTTGTAGCAGTTTGCTGGTCTCAGTAGACAGATCACCACAAGCTCTAATATCATTTAAAAGATTATTCTTTCCTACACAAATTCACCTGTGGGTACACACACCCACACCATTCGGTTTGCACTCTCATCATTATCAACATTCTCACCCTTCTATCCCCACATACTTGATAATGAATAGATTTTCCGATATCTTTCATCTCCTTTAGTTAGGCTAAGACAAAATTCTCTTGAATCATTCCTCGCACAGAGACCATCCTGCCACAAGTGGACTGAAAGGTCTCCGAGCCCGAGCCCACCTCCACTTCAAGTGGTTGGCCCTAATCATCCAGATATTCTCACTGGCAATGTTTCATTCTAATCAGTTTATCCCCTTTGATTTGATTGATGGTGGACACACTTATTGCCATCCATGATGATCGCTGTGAATTGTAACATACAAGAGCAGTGACCATCTGTTTTGTCAGAGAAGATTGATTCAATAGACCACATATATCCCTCAACCTAGAATAGGATGGCCCTAAGCAGAATGGGGAAGGAACAGGAGGAACAGTCCATGCAGAATGGGACACTGGAGAGAGAGAAGGTGTAAGAGGTACGTTATTGCACCCACTGCAGCACCTAAGACTGACTGTACAAGGGGTGAACAGATTAGGTTTAGGGGAACTATATTTCAGGGATTTACACCAGGAACTGGCAGGATGTAGTATGAGCAAGTCAGATACAGAGAATTTGGGCAGAAGCTTTCTGGATGGAAGGTTACAGCGATTAGCATGCTGTCGTAACAAGTGTGCTGCTAGGCTTGGCTGAATGCAAGGGATGATTAGAAACATGGTGGAGCTCATCACTCTGCTCTATCAGGAGGTTGTGCAAAACTAGAAGAGCATAACCTCTGGAATCCATGAGCATCTCTTTGGAAGGACTCCTTGACAATCCCATCACAGATACTTGCAGGTAGCATAGACAAGGTAAATAGTTAGCCTTTTCCAGTGTAAGGAAAGTTAGAGGGCTTAGATTTAACATAATACATTAAACATAGAACTGCACAGCGCAGGATTAATCTTCAGCTTACGATGTTTGCACCAAACACAGTCTGGAAAAACAACCAACTGAAAAACCTCACAAAGATAAGCGTATACAGAGCCGTTGTCATACCCACACTCCTGTTCGGCTCCGAATCATGGGTCCTCTACCGGCACCACCTACGGCTCCTAGAACACTTCCACCAGCGTTGTCTCCGCTCCATCCTCAACATCCATTGGAGCGCTTACACCCCTAACGTCGAAGTACTCGAGATGGCAGAGGTCGACAGCATCGAGTCCACGCTGCTGAAGATCCAGCTGCGCTGGATGGATCACGTCTCCAGAATGGAGGACCATCGCCTTCCCAAGATCGTGTTATATGGCGAGCTCTCCACTGGCCACCGTGACAGAGGTGCACCAAAGAAAAGGTACAAGGACTGCCTAAAGAAATCTCTTGGTGCCTGCCACATTGACCACCGCCAGTGGGCTGATAACGCCTCAAACCGTGCATCTTGGCGCCTCACAGTTTGGCGGGCAGCAACCTCCTTTGAAGAAGACCGCAGAGCCCACCTCACTGACAAAAGGCTAAGGAGGAAAAACCCAACACCCAACCCCAACCAACCAATTTTCCCCTGCAACCACTGCAATCGTGTCTGCCTGTCCCGCATCGGACTTGTCAGCCACAAACGAGCCTGCAGCTGACGTGGACTTTTTACCCCCTCCATAAATCTTCGTCCGCGAAGCCAAGCCAAAGAATACCAAACTGAACTAAAACACTGGATCCCTATTTATGCATGGGCATCAATGTGAGCAACAACGTGATGTGAAGGAGCTCTCCTTTCTTCAGCAGTAACAAATATTCCACCCCCCCCCCCCCTCCACTGTGCATGCACACGACATTGTGCAGAGATAGTGGAGCAAGATGGTGCGTCACAAGCAAGAGAAGTGAAGACAGCAACAACCTATGATTTGGTCTGCCAGCTGACTCAGATCTGGATCTGACCAATGAAAGAACAATAGAGCAGCATAAGTGCACAATTATTCACCCATATCTTTCTCCCCACCCCTACTAAGGCCTCCCAGTTGTCTCATTCAGCAGTCTGAAGGTGGCCCCTCCAGGACAAGAGATGCTTGTGGGTTTTAAAGGGTATCCTTATGGACTCAAAGGAAAAGCAAGCAGCTGGGCTATAGGTACTAGAGACTGCTATGTGGTTAAAAAGACAACTTGACCCAGAAAAAGATGGGTTAAATAGGAGGGCCACATTTTAATGAAATATCTGAAGATTTTTCTTCATGTGTATTTGCACAGTAACAAGTAATCCTCAAGATGGAATCACTGTGGAAAAGCAGGCCCATTAAAAGCTAATGTCATGCATCATGCTTAAATACTGCAGGAATTAGTCATACAGGTTTGGCAACAACGGGCATTCCTGCAGATGGAGCCTGGCTTCACATATAATAGCTGATAGTGAAGTGTTGTCACCCATTCAATGAGTAACTCAGCAGCTGAGTCCTGGAGAAAGCCTCCTGTATTAGTCAAAACACTCTCGGTAGATATTATCTGAGCAGCCTGCCGTGAGTTCTGATGATCACAGTCAAGCAGAATATTGAACATAGAACAGCGCACCCAGCAGCAGGCCATTCATTGACCATGATGTCAATTTAAACTAACATCTGCCTGCACGTGGTCCACATCCCTGCCTCGTCAGAAGCCTGTCTAAACATTGCTGTTGTATCTTCATACACTACCCATCTGGAAGTGCAAAACTTGCCTTGCACATCACTTTTAAATCATTCTTCCCTCACCTCAAAGCTAGGCCCTTTGGCATTTGACATTTCTGCCTTGGAATTAAAACTCTTACCTATACCTCTCATAATTTTATGTTCTTGACTTCAGGAGAGGAAAACCAGAGGTGTACAATCCATTAGGGTATCAGAGGTGGAGAGGGTGAGCAAATTTAAGTTATTGGGAGTTGTTATCTGGGAGGATCTTTCCTGGACCAATATACTAATGGCATCATGAAGAAAGCACGTCAGTGCCTCTACTTCTTCAGGAGTTTGCGGAGATTTGGAATGACATTGGAAACCTTGGCAAATTTCTACAGATGTATGATGGAAAGCATGCTGACCAGCTACATCAGTCTGGTATGGGGCCACCAATATCCCTGAGCAAAATGCCCTGCAGAAGGCAGTGGACACAGCCCAGAACATCACAAGCAAGCCCTCTGCACCATTGAGAACATCTACAAGGAACACTGACGTCAGAGAACAATCATCACCTTGCACATGCTCTGTTCTCACTGCTACCATCAGAAAAGAGGTATAGGAGCCACAAGACTCACACCACCAGGTTCAATAACAGCTGCTGTCCCTCCACCATCAGACTCCTCAACAACAAACTCAATCAGGGACTTATTTAAGGACTTTTATTTTTGCACTTTATTGATTTTTACAAATTCTCTCTGTATTGCAGTTTGTTCATATTTATTTATTTGTTCACATGTGAACATCAAGTAGTTTTTTTTGCACTACCAATAAGTGGTAATTCTGCCTCGCTTGCAGGGAAAAAAATCTCTGTTTTAAGTGATGTTACAGTATGTACAGTGGTATACAAAAGTTTGGGCACCTATGGTAAATATTTGTTACAGTGAATAGCTAACTGAGTAAATGATGACCAGATTTCCAAAAGGCAAAGTTAAAGATGACACATTTCTTTAATATTTTAAGCAAGACTTATTAAATTCCCATCTTTTACAATTTCACAATAACAAAAAAAGGCCCAAAGCAAATGTTTTAGTATCCAACATGGTCAGTACTTAGTAACATCCCCTTTAGCAAGTATCACAGCTTGTAAACACTTGTTTGGGGGATTTCCACCCATTCTTCCTTACAAAAAACTTCTAGTTCTGTGAGATTCTTGGGCCCTCTTGCATGCACTGCTCTTTTGAGGTCTAGCCATAAATTTTTGATAATATTTAGGTTAGGAGACTATGGCAAAACCTTCAGCTTGTGCCTTTTGAGGTACTCTATTGTGGATTTTGAGGTGTACTTCAGATCATTATCCTGTTGTAGAAGTCATCCTCTTTTCATCTTCAGCTTTTTAAAATAAAAACAGACTGTGTGATGTTTGCTTCCAGAATTTGCTGGTATTTAATTGAATTCATTCTTCCCTCTACAAGTAAAATGTTCCCCATGCCACTGGCTCCAACACAAGCCCAAAGCATGTTCTATCCACCCCCATGCTAAACAATTTCATTTTCATTAAATTCTGCACCCTTTTTGCTCCAAATATACTGTGGTGATATGACCACCAGCCTACTGCAGGGGGCGATATCTGTACCTGCAGGAAGACCACCTAAGGGCAGACTCCCCCTGGCCGGCTGTCAATCAGCCAACGTGGATAGACCCCCTAGGGGGCTAACTCCACCTGGCCAGCTGTCAATCAGCTGACCCAAATATAAACCTGAGCTGGCCCCTCCTGAGCCTGTCACATGGGAGCCACTGAAGCATGAAATGATATTCACACTTTTATCTGAATACAGTCTTTTGAGTTTTGTGCTTGCTTGCTTGCTGCTACTTCAGTGCACCACACATCCCTTTACTCATTGCAGCCAAAAAGTTCTATTTTAACTTCATCAGGCAAGAGGACTGGTTTCCAAAATACATCAGGCTTATTTAGATGTTCCTTTGCATACTTCTGACGTTGAATTTCGTGGTGAGGACGCAGAAAAAGTTTTTTTTCTGATGACTCTTCCACGAAGGTCATATTTGTGCAGGTGTCACTCCACAGTAGAACAGTGCACCATGACTCCAGAGTCTGCTAAATCTTCCTGAAGGTCTTTTGCAGTCAAACAGGGGTTTGGATTTTCCATGTTAGCAATCCTAAAAGTAGTTCTCTCGGAAAGTTTTCTTGGTCTTCCAGACCTCCACTGTTCCTGTTAACTGCCATTTCTTAATTAAAATATGAACTGAGGAAATGGCCACCTGAAAATGTTTTGCTACCTTCTTAATACCCTTCTCCAGCTTTGTGGACATCATTTATTCTAATTTCTTTTTTTTTTGGAGTGTAAGGCAGCTGCTTAGAGGAGCCTGTGGCTGCTGATTGCTGGGACAAAGCGTCAGAGATTTATAAAGCTTTGAAATTTGCATCACCTGGCCTTTCCTAACTATGACTGAGAACAAGCTCTAACAAGCTAATTAAGGTCTGAGATCTTGGTAAAAGTGATCTGAGAGCTCAAATCACTTGGGGGTGGCCACGTTTTTGCTTAGTGCTCCTTTTATTTTATTTCCCTACTCTAAAATTGTATAAAAGTAATAAAATGTTGAAAAGAATGTGTCATCTTTAACTATGACTTTTGGAGATCAGTTCATCTTCTACTCACTCAACAGTAACAGAAATTTTGACCAGGGGTGTCCATACTTTTGCATGCCACTTGTATATACTCTGACAATTAATTTGAAAATCTTTTATCAGGCACCCCTCAGCCTGTGATGCTTCAGAGAAAACAATCTAAATTGTTCAATTTCTCATAACGAAGTGTCCACAAGTAGTTGGAATTGGCTTCAATGGGCAGAAAAGGCAGACACATGATATATCCCTAGTTATTCTGTGAGAATTCAATGAAGGATGCACCCAGAACCTCTAATTCAGTGATTTTCAACTTTTTTCTTTCCACTCACATACCACCTTAAGCAATCCCTATGCCATCAGTGCTCTGATTAATAAGGAATTGCTTAAGGTAGTATATGGGTGAAAAGAAAATGTTTGAAAACCACTGTTTTAATTGCACCTAATTGACTTGTTATGTGTACAGTTTCATAACTCCAAAGGAAATGGGCCAGTGACAAATTTTCTCAAGCAAAATATTTCAGGAACAATTGAGTCTAGAGCAGTGATTCTCAACCTTCCCACACACATATCACCTTAAGCAATCCCTTACTATTCATAGAGCATCAATGGCATAGGGATTACTTAGAGTGATGTGAGTGGAAAGAAAAAGGTTGAGAACCACTGCTCTAATTTCTACTGGAAAGAAAAAGGTTGAGAACCACTGCTCTAATTTCTACAAGGAAGGGCAGAGACAGGCATCGCATTAATAGTGATATTGTTTAGAACATTTTCTGACACTAGTGAATCATTTGAACCATGAATATGTCTGCAACCTGAAAATGTCCAATCTAATTTCCTGAAGGATGCTACTTAGAAATAATCTTATTCTGGGTTAACTCAATTCATACATGATTTGAGCATCAAATTTCTAGCCATCCTTAACTATGATCTATGATGTTTGAAGAATATTGAGTATGAAATTCATTAAGGTGCCTGAATCTCTTGCAATTATTTTTCAACTATTCATGTAGTAACTTTGATGCTAATTGCTTGTGCATTGAAGGCTATATAAATATTGCATTGCTTTATACAATTAAATTAATTGCATTGTGTTTTTAAATCCAAATTACTCATGTACATCAAAAGAAATGGTTAACTACAATATACTGAAGACCAGGTGGTTTCTATCTTCCACTGACAATTTTAAAACATTTTCTTGTCACTTTTTCAAATCTTAATCCAAGCCATACCAACAACTCCTTTAGTATACATTTGTGTTTTGAGGCAAATATTTTACCTTGTGTGCTTCATTTGAACTTTGCTCCTCGGTGTCTCATCTTCAAGCTTCATTTGATAGCCCCTCAGTTTTATTCTTGTGCTGTCTTTATTTAATGAATATAATGGTGTTAATTGTCTTTTTTCACCCCTATATATTCCTCCTCAGTGGCATGACTCACAGGCTTTTAAAATAATCAATAAACAATTTCCATATCTCCACCCATCAATCAGAACTCCCTTTCTCATGTATCTGATTCTCATAAGAAATGCACCTTTGTATCCCCTTCAAGCAAAGTTAGGGAGCTGGAGCTGGGTTAACTCCGAATCATTCAGGAGGCAGAGGTAGTGATAGAGAGGAGCTTAAGGGAGACAGTCACCCCCCCCCCCCCAAATATCAGGAGGCAAGTAGCTGGGTGACTGTTAGGGAGGAGGGAAGGGGAATAGACAAACAGTGCAGAGCATCCCTGTGGCAGTTCCCCTCAACAATAAGTATATTGTTTTGGATACTGGTGGGGGGGGGGGAAACAATCTATCAGGGGCAAGTTGTGATGGTTATGTCTCTGGCACAGAGGTTGCCCCCTTGGCTCAGAAAGGAAGGAGGAGAAGAGGAGAACTATGGAGATCGGGGACTCATTGGTTAGGTGATTGGATACGAGCTTCTATGAATGAGATCGAGACTCTAGAATGTTATGTTGCCTCTCCGGGGTCAGGGATGTCTCTAATCAAGTTCACAGCATTCTGGAGAGGGAGGATGAACAGCCAGATGTCATGGTCCACGTGGGGACCAATGATATATATAGGAATAGGAATGAGGTCCTGTTGAGGGAATATAAGGAGTTAGGAAAGAAGTTAAAAAGCGAGACCTCAAGGGTGGTAATCTTGTGATTGCTGACTGTGCCACACGCCAGAGAGGGTAGGAATAGAAAGTTGTGGCAAATGAATGTGTTGATGAAGAGTTGGTACAGGGGTACAGGGGTAGGGGGTTCAGATTTGTGGATCATTGGGTTCTCTTCTGGGGAAGGTCTAACTTTTGCAAAAAGGACAGGCTGCACCTGAACTGGAAAGGGACCAATATCCTGGCAGGCAGGTTTGCTAGAGCTGTTGGTGAGCATTTGCCAGGGGGGTGGGGACTAGAATGTGAGGGCACAGAATAAGGCAGAAGATTAAAAGCATGATTCCATGTGTTGTGAGTTTTTGATGAAGGACAGACTTAAATGTAGCCAGTTAGAGGGGTTGAAATGTGTCTATTTCAATACTAGGAGTATTAGGAATAAAGGGGATGAACTTAGAGCATGGATCAGTACTTGAAACTACGATGCAGTGTCCCTTACAGAGACTTGGCTGGAGGAAGAGCAGGATAACAGAGACCTCCCAGTAGCCAACCATTTCAATTCTGAGTTACACTCCCATACTCACATATCTGTCCTTTGCCTTGTGTATTATCCCACCCTGACCAGCTGCAGATTGGAGCAACAACATCTGATTTTACATCTGGGCACTCTCCAGCCAGATGGCATTAACATTGACTTCTCTATTTTCTGCTAAACTGTTTGCCTTTTTCCCCTTTTCCTTTCCAATTTTTCCATTTCTCCCTTTCCCTTCCCCCTCAACCCATCCAGCAATCCCTCCTCCTCCTGATCAATCCTGTCCCCCCCCTCCCTTCTCCACCTATCATCTCCTGTCTTTGCTCCCCCCACTCCTACCCCCATGCTTTAGTTTGGATGCCTGCTGACATTCTTCCATGCCTTGATGAAAGGTTCAAGCCCAAAATGTCGATTATGTGCTTTTACCTTTGCAACATAAAGGACACTGTTTGACCAGCTGAGTTTCTCTTGCATTTTGTGTTTTTACTTCAACCACGGTGTCTCCAGATTTTCATGATTTGCCTCTTGACTGATGCTGGGACTGGGGTTTAGTGTGTAATGACACTGATTTACCACAGATTACAAACCAATAAGGAATACATTCATTCCTTTCTTTCACCACACCATGAAGCCAACTTTCTTTTATTATTCACTGGACACAACATTGCATTCTTCAGCTCCCCAAACACCACCCATCTACATTCCTCTGACCTTCTCATTGGCTCACTGCCACACGGGTGATCCTGACGCTCTCACTCTCCTCCTCCTGCATCTGAGATTCCTCACCCAGCATCACTCCTGAGAAAGGTAAGTATCTGACCATGACACAGCTGTTTTAAAGGAATAGGATGGGAGGTAAGAGGAGAGTTGGGGCATGTGGGGTGAAGTAGCATTACTGATCAGGGATAGAATCACAGTCAATATAAAAGGAGGACGCTGCTGAAGATGTCTACTGAGATGGTGTGGGTGGAAGTAAGAAGTAGGAAGGTAGCCCCCAAATAGCCCTCAGGACACCAAAGAGCTGATAAGCAGGAAGATTTTGGAATGGTGCAGGAATGGTGTTGTTATGGGCGACTGCAACTTCCTTAATATTGACTGTCACTTCCTGGCTGCAAGAGGGATAGATGAATCTGAATTTGTCAGGTGTGTTCAGGAAGGATTTCTGACACAGAATGTGGACCAGACAACTAGAGGAGAGGCCATACTGGATCTAATTCTGGGTAATTGGTGGTGGACTTCTCAGTGATGGAGCATTTTTCTGAGAGTGACCACAACTCTTTAGCTTAAACATAGCTGTGCAAAAGGATAAAAGCAAACAAAATGGAAAAGAATTCAATTATGGAAGAGCTAATTATGATGGGATGAGGCAGGAACTAGTGAGAGTTAAATTGGAAACAGATGTTCAAGGATGAAACCACAGAACTAATGTGGGGGAAATTCAGGGACCACGTGATGGGTTCAGCATAGGTTTATCCCACTAAGACAGGGAAAAGATGGTTGGAAAAGGGAACCATAGTTGACAAAGCAGTTGAGGCAACTAGTCAAGAAGGAGAAGAAAGCATATATTAGATATAGGAAGCAGGAAACAGGAAGAGTTCTTGAGAAGTATAGGGTAGTCAGGAACGACTTCAGAGAGCTCAAGGGGAGCATGATTAAGGATAACCCAAAGACATTCTATGCATATGTGAAAAAAGAATAATGACAAAAATGAAGCTCGGGCTGGTAAAGGATAAAAGAGGTAACATGTGGCTTGAGGTGGAGGAGGTTGGGGAGGTTCTAAATGAATACTTTGCTTCAGTATTCACAAGAGAAAAGGACCTTGATCAGGGTGAGGACAGAATAGAAGAAGCATATGTGCTAAACAATGTGGAGATTAAGGAAGAAGTGTTGGATCTTTTAAAAAACATTGAGATTAATAAGTCCCCAGACCAGATGCAATGTACCCCAGATTGCTGTGGGAAGTGAGGAAAGAGATAGCTGGAGCTATCTTAACATCCTCTTTGGCCACAGGGAAGGTGCTGGAGGATGGAGAATGGCAAATATAGTCCCTTTGTTTAAAAAAAGGTAATAGGGAGAATCTTGAGAATTATAGACCAGCGACTCTTAAGTCCGTGGTGTGCAAACTATTGGAGAGGATTCTTAAGGATAGGATCTATGAGCATTTGGAGAAGTACAGTCTACTCAGCATAGCTTTGTTAAAGGAAGGTCATGCCTTATGAGCCTAATTGAGCCTTTTACGGAGGTAACAAAAGAAATTGATGAGGGTAGGGTGGTAGATGTGGTCCATATAGATTTTAGTAAGGCATTTGATATGGTCCCCCATGAGATCCTTGTTCAAAAAATCCATGAAACCTTGGCTGTGTGGATAAAAAAATTGGCCCACAGGAAGAAAGCAGAGAGTGGTAGAGGAAAGAAAGTATTCTGCCTGGAGGTCAGTGACTAATGGAGTACCGCAAAAGATCTGATCTGGGACGGCTGCTCTTTGTGATTTTTTTTAAATTACCTGAATGAAGAGGTAGAAGGATGGGCTAGTAAGTTGGCAGATGATACGAAGGTTGGAGGAGTTGTGGATGGAGCTGAAGGTTGTCAAATGTTACAAGAGGATATGGACAGGATGCAGAGTTGGGCAGAGAAGTGAAAGATGGAATTCAATCCAGATAAGTGTAAGGTGATGCATTTTGGAAGGACAAACCAGAAGGCTGTGTACAGTGTTGATGGTCGGTTACTTAAGAGTGTGGTTGAACAGAGGGACCTTGGGGTGCAAATCCATACATCCCTCAAGGTTGCCGCACAGGATAAAAGGATAGTTAAGAAGGCCTAAGGGATGCTGGGATTTATTAATAGGGGGATTGAATTCAGGAGTAGAAAGGTCATGTTGCAACTCTACACATCTCTGCGAAGACCACCCTTAGAGTATTGTGTTCAGTTCTTGTCACCTTATTATAGGAAGGATGTGGATGGAGAGGGTGCAAAGATTTACCAGGATGTTACCTGGATTAGAAAATAAGTCTTATGAAGCAATGTGAGCAAAGTTAACTCTTTGGAGCATAGAAGGATGAGAGGAATCTTGATAGAGGTCTACAAGATTATGAGAGGCATAGATAGGGTGGAGAGCCAGTGCCTTTTACCCAGGGCAGGAAGAGCAAACACCAGAGGACATGTGCATAAAGCAAAGGGAGGGAAGTTTAGGGGACCTATTAGGGGTAAGTTTTTCTTTAATATACACAGAGAGTTGTGGATGCCTGGAATGTCTTGGCAGGGATGGTGGTGGAAGCTGAAGTATTGGGCGCATTTAAGAGACTCTTAGGCACATGGATGGAAGAAACATAGAGGGTTATGGAGTAGGGCGAGTTTAATACTTTTTTTAAGGAAGGGATATATGGATCAGCACAAAATCGAGGGCCGAACAGCCTGTACTGTGCTGTAGTGTTCTATGTTCTTTGCTCTAAATTGTACTATCTGTTTTTGATTTGGCCTTCCCTTTGGAGTTAATTTTTTTTTGAGATGCTCACATTTTAGTTTGATGATTCTCAGGGGCTCGACTTTTAATTGCACTTTGCTCAGGTACTCCCTGTTTAACAAGTCATGGTCTTCAGTGGCCTCCTGTAATTTTGTTTCAGCTGTTTGCCTTTAAACATTTCCCTCAGAAGCTCAATCTTTAGATATATTTTTTCCCAGCAATTTATCTTATTCTGCTCCTCCCTTTTTAATTTCACTTCTTTTAAATTTTCTGATTTGTTCCTTTCACGCGTCTGTGTGCTTTTGATGAGTAACTCTCTGTGTAATTAATTGCTGGAAATGTTGCATTTCTTCAAAATGGTGTTTGACTTCTTCTTTTACTTTGCTGCAGAGCTTTCACCTCCTGGATTCTAGATTGTTGAGAAAGATCATAGGAGACTAAAAGAAACGGTCACTCAAGTCATTTAGATATCTTCTTAAAGCTGTTTATTGGGTCTCCATTATCTTTCCCACAAAAATGGGGTGGGGGGGAGGGGGAGCAGAGGGGTGAACTTACTTTTAATGTTATAATTATCTTAGCCAAAACCTGTAGAAACAGGTCTCAGAGCAATTAACATTATTTACTCATTAATTTAAATTCAATAAAGACTACCTGCCTGGTGTCAGTCTTTGTGCTATCACGATTTTTTATGAATGCCTAAAAATCGGGAATCTGAGGATCAGACAGAATGAACATCCCTGAACACACCCCAGCAACCATTCCTGCACTAGAATGGGTAACAGTGAACATTACTACTGTCAGCTAAGCTCTGTATTAGAGAGGCACAACAGCTACAGATGCTGAAATCTTGTGAACAAAAGAATGTTCTAAGGACTCAGGGTGCCAGGCAGCGTCTATGTGGAGGAATGGTAAATATTTAGCATCAGTATTTTGACCAAGACCCCTACGCAAGATTCGTGGAACCAGCCCTGGGAAAGTGAGTATGGCTGTTAGAAGTAACAATGCTGTAATTGAGCAGAGATATGGGACATGAGTTATGGCATGGAAGGTCCAAAGTATCTGGACACTCTTTCTCCTATTATTTTAATGGAAATTTAGAGAAAGCAATCATTTTGCAGGGCCTCTTGTGAAAGGCATAAAAATAAATGATCAGCTAACAGCTTAGAGCTTGGACACAGAAATCCTACCCTTAGTTATAAGGTAATAAAAACTTTTGTTCTCCCTCCAGTCATGAGAGCTTTTATTCATGCGATACAAACAACCCAATCACCCTTATTGGAAATCACAACAATTTAGATTTAAGTTTAGAAATATAGCACATTATCAGCCCACATGTCTGCAACCTACAACCCCCAGTATGTTTCGAACTGTGGGAGGAAACTGGAGCACCCACACAGACACGAGGAGAACGTACAAACTCCTTATAAACAGCGTTATAAACTGTTCTGCCCCAATGAAATATTATTTAATTGAGTGGCAATTAAACCCATAATATAACCTCAATTTTTGAGGATAACCAACCCATAAATCAAAAACAATTTAATTGGATTATCTTGCAGTTACACAGTTTGAGTACCAGTTTTCAGATGCAGCAGGTAAGCAAGAAAGCCAACGGGATGTTGGCCTTCATTGGTGGACGGAATGAATTTAAGAACAAGAAGGTTGTTTTGCAGCTGTACTGGGTACTGGTGAGGACACACCTGAGGTACTGCTTGTATTTGTGATTTCCTTATTTGAGAAAGGATATGCAGTAAAAACCCCTGGTATCTGGCTCATATGGGGATTGGCAGATGCCAGATAAATGAATTTTCCAGATGCTTGAGATTGCATGTTGCACGATTGGCCAACTAATGGCGAGGCACATCAATTTTAAACGTGTTTTTTTTTTAACCTATTTATTTTCTGCATTTATTTTTGCCAGTTGCTGGAATTACCCTTAGCTTTGGAGGCAATTCAGAGGAGGTTCACCAGGTTGATTCCAGAAATGAAGGGGTTAGCTTATGAGGAGAGATTGAGTATTTGGAAGTATACTCAGTGGAGTTTGGAAGAATGAAGAGGGATCTTATATCATGAAAATTAGAGATAAACTAGAAGCAGGGAGGTTGTTTTCACTGGTACATGAAACTAGAACTAGAGGACATAGCCTCAAGATTCAGGGAAGTCAATTTAAAGCCCTTTCACACTTGCCAGTGTTACCGAGTTCTGTGTTGTGTATTGGCCTATGTGTTGTGTGATTTTTATGTTTAAAAAGTGACCGTTTGCCTTTCAGAGCCAAAGTGAAGGTGGACTGCTGAGAGAGTGGGAGACGGACTGATCATGTGCAGAAAATGATCTAAAAATTATTGGACTTGGACGATAAACCACCACTGGGTGGTGTTGTGGAGTGGAAGGAGGGCAGAGAAGGAGTCATGGTCTGGAGGACAGTTTAGAATGTTGGGATTTAAAAAAGGATGAACATTCCGAAGGCAGCCAGAAGGATCCGGACCAAGCTGTTGTTCCTCATTCTGCAAGCAACACAAGACAACTTTGAATTTTGTGCTCTCTCTCTCTCTCTCTCTCTCTCTCTCAAAGATCTTTTGGCTTCAGTTTACCAAACAAACTCAATTTTGTTTGTTTTGTGTCTAAGTTTTTCTGTGGGCTGGTTGGAAATATAACTTAGACTTTGATTACGCATGTTATATTTAGGCTGGGGAATTTATTAGTTTTACACTGTTATAGGAATTTGCATAGTAACCAGTGGGCATTGTTATAAAAGGCGGGGATTTTGAATTAAAGTTTGAAGGTGATTTTTTTGTTAATAAAGTAATTGTTCATCTTTACCCCTGTCTGATATGACTCCTTTGTCGTTGCTGGTTTGATCTTGTAACACCAGTGATTCCAGGAATCAAATACCAATCGGCCTTAAAAGTAGCAAGTGTGAAAGCAAAATCTGACATAATCTCACATGGGGATTGACAGTCTTGACCTCTAGTACAATCCCCGGCATCTACAGACACCAGGGTTGAGATCAGGCAAGTGTGAAATGGGCAATCACTTTTCTCTTTTGCATGCTGTGTCATGCAGGCACTTACAATTAAAGGTAGAACAGACCAAACACCAGTGATAGAGCCTTGCAAGTGTGAAAGCATTCAGTGTCCAAGTTAGGAGTGGTCTAATGTGAAAGGCCAAACCCCCATTCCTATCCTGGGACACTGAACAGCTGATTTAGTGGGATGCAAGTGTGAAAGGGGCTTATGACAGAGAGAAGGAGGAACTGCTTCTCACGGAGTGTAATGAATCTCTGGAATTCTCTGCCCAAGGAAGCAGTTGAACGTGCCTCATGGAATGTATTTAAGACACAGATTAGTATATTTTTGAAGAATACTGGGAATTAAGGATTACAGAGAAGAGATAGGTAAGTGGAGCTGAGTTCACAGCCAGATCAGCAATGATCTTATTGAATGGCAGAGCAGGCTCGACGGGACAGGTGGCCTCCTTCTGCTCCTGCTTCTATTTCTTATGTAAAATTGGTCTCTTTTCATCTCATCCAGAAGGACAAGAAAAATGCAAATAGCAACAATGATCTATTTGTCTAAAGCATGTGCAACTTTCAGGAAATTTATCACTTGCACGTTGCTTGATTTAACTTGGTTACAAATAACAGAATGGACATGTTTTATGTAACTTTGATAAAAATATTTGTGTTTTTTTTCTTCTCAGGGAGTGACATCCACACATTCTACCTTATTTACAGACACTTTAGGAGTTGGTCCCCCCACATGCAGTTAGACTCCATTGTTAACTCATAGACCTGAGCACCATGCTTCCTTTAGCTATCGCTACAATCCAATAGCAAAATGTTGGAAACTACACTTTTAGCAGCGTGTGAAACCTGGATTATTTACTCTGGGGCCTGCAGACAGCTGGGGTGACAGATCTCTCTGAATTTGACAGCATACTTCAATATGAAAACACCCATGATACGACACCGGCATGACGTGGTGACTTCTGAGTGACGCACTCATAATTCATTTGTGTCTGGAGAGTTCATGATTTATGACATTTAACATTAACTTTCAGCAGTGGATATAAAACAGGGCAGTAGATTGGGTGGATGTTATATATTGTGCCTGAAAGGGTTATCGTAGCCATTCAACATAATCGGAGTTATGCAACTTCACAAATGGTTTAACACCTGGCTTATCCACCAATTCCTGAACCTGCTGTCACCCTCAATGGAGTGTTCCAATGAGTGCCTGGAATCTTTCATGGTTTCTGAGATAAGGTGATAATCAAATTAAATTGATTACATGTCACAATGAATGCTCATGAAAAGCCCACTCCGTGTGGACTTTACGAGAGAAGAGTTGGTGGATACATGTATGCCAAATGATCTGAAAGAGAGAAAAATGAGGTTAATAATGAGAACAGCATATGCACAGGCACACCACAAAGCTGCCCTACTTCATAAGCCACTGTAATTTACTTTCACAAAGCTCAGGTTGGCTTCCAGCTTTAGGTCAAGACCATCCATATATTCAGTCACCTGGCAATGAAGCTGAAGGAAGGCCCATTCATTGCTTAAAAAAATCCATAGTATTGGTTGGACGGGCAGTACAGAAGCTCCTGCTTCAAAATTCAATTCAACCTTTACCTCAGGTACTTCCTGTGTGAAGTTTGCAGATCCTTCCTGTAACTGTGTGAGTTTCCCCCATGCGCTATTTCTTCTATGAGACAGCCATCCTCATCTCTTTTTTCAGCTACGGTCTCCAGGACTCTGCTCAAATTTTATGGGCCGCCTTCCCTGTGAAGCAGTCAGGTTTTTGATTCTTCTGCACTTCTACTGATCACATAAAAGAAAATTATGTTTCTTGAGGTGAAAAAAAAGTGAGACTGTAGCTCCCAGAGGTGGAGGAGTCAGTGAGAATGGCCACTGTAAATTATAGTTGGAAGATCGTGGTAGTCTGAGAGAGAATAGATTTCAGAAAAATCCATTATCCAAAATAAAAACAAAAAAAAACAGCATGAAAACAACATTTTAAAAATGGAGGAAATATTGAAGGTTGACAATATCTGTAGAAAGAAAAACAGTAAAAATTTCAAGTTAAGAACTTTCATTGAATGAAGATAGGGAGAATCCAGTCATTCCAGTCCTCGTCTCTCAGTTTCTGCAGGATAGACATTCCATGATGACCACTGCCTGATTGCCTTGCTGTCAAAGGTGTTGGTCTGGAAAAAGTTTTCCACTGAAGATAGGTGGTATGACAATGTTTAGCTGATTGGGATAAACAAGTTTGCTTTAAGTTTCAGAGAGCATGGGGGTTTGTTGGGTAGGACTAAGAGTATACCTCTGATATAGGTGAGGTCAGGATTGCTGTGGGGATAAGCTATTGCTGAAAACATCTAGTTGAATAATTAATAAGGGCAGGGAAAACAAAGGGAGATATAAATGTTGAGAAATGCAGATCAAATTTCAGCCATCATCACTGGAACAATACCTTATCTAATGGTTTTTCGTACCGCCTATCTCTTCACTTAGCACAACTCTGTCCTTTTACCTTCTTTCCTCCTTTATATATGTAACATCACCCCTACCTCTTGCATTGATAAAGTCCAGTCCCAAACAAACCCAAGTATTTCTAACCATGGATACTGTCTGCCTCCAGCAATTTTGTTGTCTGCTCAAACCCACATCTCCATCTGGATGTGCTGCTATCTTTGGGATTTGCAATGGCACTGATTTATCGCAGCTTACAAATACAGAATGCACTCACTCATTTCTTTCAGCACACCATGATGTAGACTTTCTTTTATTATTCACGGGACATTGCATTCTTCAACTCCCCAAACACCACCCAGCGCAACTCTTCTGATTTTCTCACTGGCTACACAAGGAGGTGATTGATTGGGAATGTCCCACTATGTAATGATCTGGATGGCTGACAGTTCTGCCCGACCTTGTACAATAGTGCAGGACAGGTGATGCATGGAGTGACTGGCAAGGGGGCAACTTGTCCTCTGACTCTGGTTCCACTGCAGTACACAGAACGTTAATATACTCCGGTTTCAACCTGTTGATGGAAACCGTGTCACCTTTTCCATTTCAGTCGATCACAAAAGTCTCCGGGTGGCATCGTAAGACCTGAAAACAGGCCGAAGTGGTTTGCGAACAGCATCATGCTGGAGGAACCCACGAGTATAGTGTTGCAAATCATTTGGCACATAGACTGCAGGTGACACCTGCCGCGTAGGAGTAGGTTGGAGTAATCTCACGTTTTCCTGAAGATGATCAATATAACTAGCCAGTTCGTAGAGCGTTGTGCTTGGACTTGGATTCACAAACCCGCCTGGCAAGGTTAACCTAGTGCCATATACCAGCTCTGTCAATGAACATCCAAGATCTGCCTTAACAGCAGTACACACTCCAAGGAGAACCATGGTGGTACATTATTAATAAAAGTGCGGGGGGGGGGGGTGGAATCTTTAGTTTGATCTCCCCTGACTGCTCCTCATCACTCTCCATTTTAAATTAGAAGGTACCGTGAACTCATGGGGTCGCCACTTGCAACAGCACTGATATACCACAAGTTACAAACAAATAAAGAATACCCTCACTCATTTCTTTCACCACACCATGCAGTCGACTTACCTTTATTATTCACTTGACACAATATTGCATTTTTCAACTCCCCAAACACCACCCAGCTAAACTCCTCTGACACTCTCATTGGCTCACTGCCACACGATGATCCTGACACTCTCGCTCTCCTTCTCCTGCATCTGAGTTCATCACCCGTAAACTGACGTGACCATGACAGATTCAAGGTGAAACTCAATAATTTCAGGTTACTTGCTTTTTCCATATAAAAAGATTTATTATACTCATTTTTCTCCTGTTTTTACTGAAAGTAAACCAATCAACAGGTCACAGAGTTGGTACCAAGTCTATGCCTAGTTAGTTGTCAGTGGTCATAGCAAGGTTGGATTTACTTTGGGAAGGAAAATAATTAGCAAAGTTTAATTTCAAATTTCAAGTGTACTTTTGTGGGAAAATATATGTCTTTTGGCATCAGACTCAGACATCAGGTAACCTTCAGATCCCTACCATGTAGATTCACTCATGAATAACAAATGCTTGATTCAGTAGAGAAGCCAAAATTGATGGTATTTGTAATAGAACTTCCTAGCACCTTCAGGAGAACAAACTTCAAGGCAAGTTAATCATGAGTGCTATTTGATATTTCAAAGTTACAAGTTTTAAGTCACTGTAAGTTTCACATGACATTTTAAATTCTAAAAGAAACAGGATCTTATCCGCAATAATTTCATGTTTCGGTAGATGCAACATTTTCTTTCTTTGGCTTGGCTTCGCGGACGAAGATTTATGGAGGGGTACGTCCATGTCTGCTGCAGGCTCCTTGGTGACTGACAAGTCCGATGCAGGACAGGCAGGCACGGTTGCAGCGGTTGCAAGGGAAAATTGGTTGGTTGGGGTTGGGTGTTGGGTTTTTCCTCCTTTGTCTTTTGTCAGTGAGGTGGGCTCTGCGGTCTTCTTCAAAGGAGGTTGCAGCCTGCCGAACTGTGAGGCACCAAGATGCACAGTTGGAGGCAATATCAGCCCACTGGAGGTGGTCAATGTGGCAGGCACCAAGAGGTTTCTTTAAGCAGTCCTTGGACCTCTTCTTTGGTGCACCTCTGTCTCGGTGGCCAGTGGAGAGCTCGCCATAGAACACGATCTTGGGAAGGCGATGGTCCTCCATTCTGGAGATGTGACCTACCCAGTGCAGTTGGATCTTCAGCAGCGTGGATTCGATGCTTGCGGATTCTGCCAGCTCAAGTACTTCAATGTTGGTGATGAAGTCATTCCAATGAATGCTGAGGATGGAGCGGAGACAGTACTGATGGAAGCGTCCTAGGAGCCGTAGGTGATGCCGGTAGAGGACCCATGATTCAGAGCCGAACAGGAGCATGGGTATGACAACGGCTCTGTACACGCTGATCTTTGTGTGTTTCTTCAGGTGATTGTTTTTCCAGACTTGTTTGTGTAGTCTTCCAAAGGCGCTATTTGCCTTGGCGAGTCTGTTGTCTATCTCTTTGTCGATCCTTGAATCAGATGAAATGGTGCAGCCGAGGTAGGTAAACTGGTTGACTGTTTTGAGTTCTGTGTGCCTGATGGAGATGTGGGGGAGGGGGGGGGGGCTGGTAGTCATGATGGGGAGCTGGCTGATAGAGGACCTCAGTTTTCTTCAGGTTGACTTCCAGGCCAAACATTTTGGCAGTTTCCGCAAAACAGGACATCATGCGCTGGAGAGCTGGCTCTGAATGGGCAACTAAAGCAGCATCATCTGCAAAGAGTAGTTCACGGACAAGTTGCTCTTGTGTCTTGGTGTGAGCTTGCAACATAATGCAACATAATTCATTGCCAAATGCCTTAGGTTCAAACCCAAATCCCAGAAATTGTTTCTGCCATGTTGTAGTTTTACTATTGTGATGCAAGGCACAGTTGTGCAATGAGTCAATACTCTTGGATAAACAGCACTTAATTAGAGTTTATATTTACTTGCAAAATGGAAGAATGAAGATTTTTAAGTTGTGCCACATAAAGTAGATAATCTATGGAAACAACATGTCTCGATCTCCAATTGGTAATTTGCAAGAGCCTTCCTTTTACACCTAATGTATTCCATTTGCAAACTAAATTCAAACATATTTTAATTCAAACATATTACTAAGATGAACATTGTCAGTTTGCTCTTTATTACTATTTTTTTAAGATTATGGCTTTAACATAAGTACAGTTCATATAGTAAACATAAAGTGAAAGTAAGCTAGTGCAGAATGTACAATACCTGACAGCCGGAATATGCCTGAGTTTGTCTGATCTCGGAAGCTAAGCAGGCTTGGGACTGGCCAGTACTCCGAGGGGAGACCATCGAGGAACATCAGGTGCTGTAGGTTTCTGTGAGGGACATTGGACAAAATGATGACTGTCTATCTGCCTTATGGTAGACAAAAGTTAACGAATTTCATGTATGTTACATTCTTAATATAGGATTACATGACAACAATGGAACCTTTACCTTTACAATGTATCAGTGACAAGTAAGTAGCCAAAGCTATGATTGCAGTATGACTGGTAAGAAGTTGCATGACCATACCACAAAGAAGATTAAGAAGGTTTTATCCCAAACAATTCCCTTAACACTGGAATAATATAATTCAATTCTGTGCAGAAATTAGAGGAAATAATTCTGTCGGTAGCAGATAAAACAGTTGTGATCTGCTGCCCATAAATAAACATCTACCATCAGAGCCCAGTTTATTTTCTTTTCTTGACCCAAATGAAAAATTTTGAAGTTAAATATCATCCTTCTACACCAATACATAAATATAGAACAATTATCTGCCAGTAATGATAGAAACTCAACTTGTGATTTACTCAAGAAGCAGAAAAGGTTTCTTCAGCTGAACAGCAAAACCTGTACATGTTATATTTAATTAAAAAAAAGCAAAAACTGTACAGAACAAATGAGGAGGCCCCTAACATGTTCCAATAATATATGCATCCCAACTCCAACTTCCTGTCAACATGAATATTCTTACCAATAAAAACCTACATTCTTTCTCTTCAAATTTTCAAATAATCTCTCCTTAAATTATTTTGGGAGTGCGTCCTAATTTTCCATTACTCTTCCTGTCAGACATGTTTCCTCTCCTTGTCCCTGAACAGGCTTCTTTGATTGTAAGGTTGCTGCTTTCGTTCTGGGGTTCTCACCTAAGGAAGTACTTGCAGTCTAATTAATTAGTTAATTTAATCATCATAAATTACTCTATTGGGTCACTCCTTTGCTGAACAAATCAGAAATATGGTCTCCAGCCTCTTTTTTTTCCTAATGTTTACTTCAACCATTTTAGCCTTGGACTTATTCCAATTATGACTTTAGCACTGGAATTATTTTAATAAATCTATGCCCAGCTTTCTATGTTCAGTACAGTAAAACCCACGTTATCATAAATTTAAATGGCTCCCTCTGAGATTACGGCCCATATTGGAATTCAATGCAATGAATCATGTGACCTTTGACCAGCCCTCTCACTGACACGTGGTGCATTGCGCAATAATTAGAGCTGTTGCCTCAGCCTGCAGCCTCAAGTAACCAACAAAAAAAAAATCACGGAAAATAAATAAGGAAGTTTAAAATTGACACACCTTGCTGTTAGTTTACCAATCCACTCAAAGCACAATCTCAAGCAACCAGAAAATTAAATTATCCGGTTTCTAACAATCCTCATAGGTTCTAATACCAGGAATTTTAATGCATATACTTAAGTTTGTGGATGAACAGAGGGACCTTGGGGTTCAAATCCATACACCCCTCAAGGTCGCTGCACAGGTTGATAGGAGAGTTAAGAAGCCCTATGGGGATGCTGGGCTTCATTAATGTGGGAATTGAATTCAGGAGTAGAGAGATCATGTTGCAACTCTACAAATCTTTGGTTCTGGTCACCTCATTATAGGAAGGATGTGGAAGCTATGGATAGGGTGTAGAGAAGATTTACCATGATGTTGCCTGGATTGGGTAACAAGTCTCATAAGGCAAGGTTAGCAGAGTTGGGATTTTTCACTTTGGAGCGTTGTCAGGATAAGAGGAGACCTCTATCGAGATTATGGAAGCATAGATAGGGTGGAGAGCCAACACCTGTTTCCTAGGGCAGGATCAGCCAACACCAGAGGACATAAGTACAAAGTTAAGGGAGGGAAATTTAGAGGAGACATCAGGGGTGTTTTTTACACAGAGAGGTGTGGCTGCCTGAAATGCCTTGCCAGGGATGGTGGTAAAAGCTGGGGGAATTTAAGTAACTCTTAGACAAATACATGGATGAAAGAAAAGTAGAGGGATATGGGGTAGGGAGACTTTAGTACTTTTTTTTAGCAAGAGATGCATGGGTCGGCACAACCGAGGGCTGAAGGGCCTATACTGTGCTCTATTGTTCTATGTTCTATATCTGTGCATGGTATTTGAGCTAATGAAGCAAGTTCCATTTGGGAAGCCCTGATCTAGGATATGATATATTCAAATAATTTGGGAGAGGACAAGGTTAGGGATGGGACAGACAGATGAATGAAATACTTTAGTTAAGAGGTTCAACAATAGTGGTAGTTTCTCAGGGAAGAGAATCAAAGAATTGTGAACACAGCTCTGGCCATCTCCCCTCCATCGACTTCATCTATACCTCCTCCTACCTCGCGAAAGCTGCTAATTTATTAAAGGATCCATCCCCTCTTTGTTGAACAGAAGAGGCTTGAGTTTAGAAACACGGACCTCCAGATTCAAGGACAGTTTCTTTCTTACTCTTATCAAACTTTTGATTGGACTGCTCCTTGATAAAAAGTGATGCCCTGCAATGTTTAACTGTACTTTTCTCTAAATCCTACACTTTGTCCCACTTCTGACTGTAAAGTGTGAGTCGATTTGCCTGACCAGCACTCAAAACAAATCTATTCACTATATCTTTGCATGACAATCAGCAATTGAATCTAATACCAGAAGATGAGCAGTCATTTACAGCTCAATCGTGAACCCATTACATTTTTTTTTTGTAGTTCAAATTAATTTTAATGAAACAGCAATTAGTTAAAATTTAACCCTAACATTTGTTGTTGGCCCATAAGGGCCAAGGAGAGCAGTTTAGATTACTTTGAATTGTTTGGCAAATCATTCGAGTTATTAGCCATTTTATTCTCTGTCAGTCCTCTGCTGTTCACTGTTTTGTGTTCCTATCTGTTCACCTCAGTATGAAGGAGGGCTGCCACTGGCTTCATTGATAAGTCTGACTTTCCATCTCTGGGACCATTCCCACTGCAGAGTTACAGAGTGCAAACGTGGAAGTTGAAGATGGGCCAAACATCAGAGGGTAAATTTAAATGGCTCCCTCTGAGATTACGGCCCATATTGGAATTCAATGCAATGAATCATGTGACCTTTGACCAGCCCCCTCACTGACACGTGGCGCATTGCGCAGTAATTAGAGCTGTTGCCTCATAGCTCAGGTTTGATTTTAATTTCTGGTGCTATCTGCACATTTGCGCAGAGGGTGGATTTCCTCCAGGTGCTCTGGTTTCCTCTCAAGGATGTGCAAGTCAGTCGAGTCATTGGTAAAATGCTCCTATTGTGTAGAATCTAGGCAGAGTTGTGAATGTGGAGACAATAAAAAGGTAGGATTATTGTAATGGGTGCTTAATAATCGACGCCAGCCTGGTGGGCTTTTTCTGTGCTGAATAACTTTGTTTCATGATCATATAACTTTGCCATCAAACTATGGTTCCCATTAACCCATGAAGCCAGAGGTTGGAAATTAAAATGTATTAATAATAAAGATAATTGTTGACAAGAGGATGCATTACCTTTATAAATAACAGTTGCCTTATAATTGGTACACTCTCACAGAGTTTCTACATCAAGGGCTCATTAATGGTGCCTTCAAGCAGTGATTGTTTTTTGATGGAATAAGATTTATAACACATCCCAGAACTCCACCCAGTTTATCTACAAGAAACAGAAAGGAGATTATAAAGAAGAAAATAGCATCTGCAGTCTTTTGTGTCTCCAAGGAGAAGAAAAATATAGGATGGAGTTTAACACACAACAGGTTTTTGGTGGAAGCAGGCCGAGTGAACTGATTTCCCAACCAATTGAAGCCACGGGAGGCTGAGGTAATCAGATTCTGGGTTAGTGGATAATGGGAGAGTGTTGGGAGGATGTTATGGATAATATTAGAGAGTTGAAAATATGGTAGAGTTTAAGGCAAAGATTGCTGAATTTTTCTTTGAACAATCCTCTGCCAGTTCCTTAAAAAAAGTCTTTGAATGGCCCATTATTCCTTTCTCTCTGACCAGAAATCCAGTGAATCTCGATTATAACTGTATCAGGAAACACAAATTTGAATGTGTAGATCCCAGATGTCTCATCAAGTATTTGAATACTGCAAATACATTGAGATTACTTGTTTATCTGAAAACAGGCTGTATGAACTTGAATGGAAATCAAAACATAACAAGAATTCTGAAAATCCAAGGCAAAAGCAAAAACTGTTGAGTGTTTTAATGAAGGTATGCCAGCTGAAATATTAATTTGCTAGAATGTTCCAGCATGCTGGTTTAGTCATCAAAATATCCAGCACTCACTTCTAACACTATTAAATGTAGTGAAAAGATTGGAATGAATTGGGTCTCTATCATTGCACCAATAGACTCAGGTTTTCACCAAATCCCAATTAATACGCACAACAAGGGGTGCAAAGGAAAGCAGTATGGTTTGCAAACCTAGCATTGCACCAGAACTACCTCTGAAAACTCCAAAAAATATAAAGCAATGGAATAGGAAGTAGGTTTAAATTAGAGATGAGGAATATTCTGCCCACTTCTTGGTGTCTTTGCACCTATCAATGACAAGCCTTCCCAGAGTGCAGTGCATGTATCTGTATCCATGACTTCTCCCACCAAGAGTATCTGGCCTGATGGATGCCCTTGGGACCCTGCAGTTCACTCCAACCCTTTGCAAGCATTGTCCCATAACCATGTCCCTTGTCCCTCCTGCGCGCCGTCACTGTGTCGTCTATCACTATCGTAGCATCATTCTCCAGGCAGTGCAAGAATGCTGTTTGCATTATGGTGTACCATGTGAAGGGATGATTGCCAAGGTCACTTTTGCAGCTGTGCTAAATGTCAGCAGTTGGAACACTTGGAACTGTTGAAACTGACCAAGTGAAGCTTTTCATAAAAGTAACTGGTGTTATTCTTCCAGGGCTCTTAGGGTGTGGTCTAAGGAGGAAATAAGCAGAGTGACTTTTGACTTTTTTGCATGTAGAACTTTGAAAAGCAATCTCATTGGACAATTGAGAAAAAAAAATGAATACTATTTTGTACTTGTACTGTATATTTACCACTGCACTATAATTTTTAATTAATATAATTTTTAATTTGCAGGTACATTGGAGTACTTTTTTTTTTCTTGGAGCTGTCTGAGGGCAAAGACCATGTCAGTGGTTCCTCTGTTTGCGCGAAAGCCGCACTGTGATTCTGGGAGAATATTCTCAGCGACACTAGGTATTATTCTATTTAGTAGAATCCTAGCGAAGATTTTGCCTGCAATGGAGAGCAACGTGATTCCCCTGTAGTTTGAGCAGTCTGATTTCTCGCCTTTGTTTTTGTACAGGGTGATGATGGTGGCATCACGAAGATCCTGAGGCAGTTTACCTTGGTCCCAACAAAGCTTGAAAAACTCATGCAGTTTGGCATGCAGAGTTTTGCCGCCAGCCTTCCAGACTTCTGGGGGGATTCCATCCATACCTGCTGCTTTGCCACTTTTCAGTTGTTCGATTGCCTTATATGTCTTTGCCCTCAGACAGCTCCAAGAAAAGTGCAGAGAACAAAACAAAGGACTCTACATCACCTTTGTTGACCTCACCAAAGCCTTCGACACCGTGAGCAGGAAAGGGCTTTGGCAAATACTAGAGCGCATCGGATGTCCCCCAAAGTTCCACAACATGATTATCCAACTGCACGAAAACCAACAAGGTCGGGTCAGATACAGCAATGAGCTCTCTGAACCCTTCTCCATTAACAATGGCGTGAAGCAAGGCTGTGTTCTCGCACCAACCCTCTTTTCAATCTTCTTCAGCATGATGCTGAACCAAGCCATGAAAGACCCCAACAATGAAGACGCTGTTTACATCCGGTACCGCACGGATGGCAGTCTCTTCAATCTGAGGTGCCTGCAAGCTCACACCAAGACACAAGAGAAACTTGTCCGTGAACTACTCTTTGCAGATGATGCCGCTTTAGTTGCCCATTCAGAGCCAGCTCTTCAGCGCTTGACGTCCTGCTTTGCGGAAACTGCCAAAATGTTTGGCCTGGAAGTCAGCCTGAAGAAAACTGAGGTCCTCCATCAGCCAGCTCCCCACCATGACTACCAGCCCCCCCACATCTCCATCGGGCACACAAAACTCAAAACGGTCAACCAGTTTACCTATCTCGGCTGCACCATTTCATCAGATGCAAGGATCGACAATGAGATAGACAACAGACTCGCCAAGGCAAATAGCGCCTTTGGAAGACTACACAAAAGAGTCTGGAAAAACAACCAACTGAAAAACCTCACAAAGATAAGCGTATACAGAGCCGTTGTCATACCCACACTCCTGTTCGGCTCCGAATCATGGGTCCTCTACCGGCACCACCTACGGCTCCTAGAACGCTTCCACCAGCGTTGTCTCCGCTCCATCCTCAACATCCATTGGAGCGCTCACACCCCTAACGTCGAGGTACTTGAGATGGCAGAGGTCGACAGCATCGAGTCCACGCTGCTGAAGATCCAGCTGCGCTGGATGGGTCACGTCTCCAGAATGGAGGACCATCGCCTTCCCAAGATCGTATTATATGGCGAGCTCTCCACTGGCCACCGTGACAGAGGTGCACCAAAGAAAAGGTACAAGGACTGCCTAAAGAAATCTCTTGGTGCCTGCCACATTGACCACCGCCAGTGGGCTGATAACGCCTCAAACCGTGCATCTTGGCGCCTCACAGTTTGGCGGGCAGCAGCCTCCTTTGAAGAAGACCGCAGAGCCCACCTCACTGACAAAAGGCAAAGGAGGAAAAACCCAACACCCAACCCCAACCAACCAATTTTCCCTTGCAACCGCTGCAATCGTGTCTGCCTGTCCCGCATCGGACTGGTCAGCCACAAACGAGCCTGCAGCTGACGTGGACTTTTTACCCCCTCCATAAATCTTCGTCCGCGAAGCCAAGCCAAAGGAACATTGGAGTAACAAGCCCATCTGGCCCATGATCCCATGTTGCCCAAATTACATCCAATTATCTGCCAACTAGAGGCTGTAGGTTTTTGGTGAGAGGGACTTTGTGTGTGTGTGTGTGTGTGTGTGTGTGTGTGTGTGTGTGTGTGTGTGTGTGTGTAGATATCTATAGATATAGATATCTATACATACACACATATTCATATATATATATAAACATATACATATATATATAATACACGCACTTTGTGTGTATATATATTACATCCTCATATATACACATGGAGAGAGAGAGAGATATACACATTGTATTTATTTTGCTGCATATGGTTTAGTGCAGAAAGAATACATTTATTTTTCAGCTGCAGATCTCAGTTTGAAGGTCTAATTAACAAACAATACACTGGAGAATAAACAGCTGATGGTCATAATTTGCTTATGTTATAATGCTATTTTTAGTGGATGATTGAATTAATGATCTAGTTTTCAAAGGTTATTATTATAATCACATCTTGAATATAATTAACATCTGTTTGTGACTGGACCAAGCAACCATATGAACAAAGTTCATCCGATGCCAGTCTAAAGTAGCTCTCACTGCTAGGTATATTGTTCTATGACATTTTAAAATTTTTATGTAGACATACAGCATGGTAGCAGGCCCTTTCAGCCCACGAGCCCATGCCACACAATTACACCCAACTCAACTACAACCCCCGGTACATTTTTGAATGGTGGGAGGAAATCAGAGACCCCAGAATAAACCCACACAGACACGAGGAGAACATAGAAATCCCTTACAGTGTGGGATTCGAACGCTGGCCCTGTAACAGTTTTGGATTAACTACCATGCTAACTGGAGAGATTATCAATGCACTCTCATGCAATATATGAAAAACATTAACAATACTCCAGTCATCGATATTTTTTGTCCCAGTTATGAGAAAAATTACACAAATAAACGTAAAAATAAGAACAGAAAAGCATTTAATGGGACTGGCAGAAATTCTGACAATAGAAACAGAGTTAATGTTTCAGATCCAAGACCTTTCATTATATCCAGGAAAGAGAGAAAATACTAGTGTGCAGTTACACATATAACTACAAGTTAGTAAATAGGTTTTCTCGTTCTGAGTTCTCAATGGCCTTTAGACTGATACAACTGACTGTTCCTCATTCCACACCTGCTTGGTTTTTCCAGTTCTTTACACTCCTCCTTCAGATTTCAAATTCATTTCCCCACATAAGTTTAACACAGGTTCCAAGCTTTATAAATATGAAATGCACAAAATTATTGGATTATTGAATAAACCTCTCATTAGTAAAAAAGATGCCACCCTTGCACTCTTTTAATTGAACATTTTCTCTGTGACACTCTACTATGTACTTCTGTTTTATTTTGTACTGCCATGTAATATTACTTGACAATAATGGAACCTTTACCTTTACCATCAAGGGGAGGTTGACTGGCCTGGATAGAAATCAAAGCAAAGTTTTTTCACTGTATCTGGTTACATGTGTCTTAAACACTTCATTTCAATTCAAATCAATTAAGTGTGTAATCATTTTCAATGAGCAGGACTTTGCTATGTGTTTTGATTGAGAACTTATTTATCTCTGCTCTTGCTTTGCCTGATACATTTGCTGGGGCATTGACATGTGGTGGTACATTTTATCAACAATCTGGCAATAAGTATACAGTGAAACATTCTGTCAACATTATCACAATAAATATTGCCACTGAATGAGCAAGGTCTGTGGATTCTGTGGCAACATCTAAAGTATAATTTAACAATTTGCAACCTCTTATTTCCATTACAAGTAGGTGAGGTAACAATGACGAATCCAGTTTATGCAGCAATACAAATAGCTGTTGACCACGCCTCGATGATCTCTCTCTCTCTTAAAAAGACAAGTGTATTTCTCATTCTTTTGAAAATACTGGGGGGATATTTTTACAGTCTGGATCAGTGGGGAATCTCTACCTCAGCAAATCCAGAACAACCTGCAAGAACTATTAGTTCTCATGTGCATTTACACTTTTGACTGAATAAAATAATATTTTTAAATTTTTTATACATACAGCACAGTAATAGGCCATTCAGGTCATGAGTCTGTGCTACCCAATTAACTTGCACTCTTGGTACATTTCAAAAGGTGGGAGGAAACTGGAGCCCCTGGGGAGATGTACAAATTCCCCTGTCACAGGGAGATCATACAAACTCCTTACAGATAGCGTGGGGTTTGAACCCAAGTCCCAATCGCTGATGCTGTGAAGGTGTTGTGCCTTTGCCACCAACAATGCCAACTGTGCCACCCACAATGCCAACCGTGCCACCCACATGCCAACTGTGTCATCCATGATTGGTCGGTAAGATAATTTATTTTCTATCAAATCTTTATTAAAGTAAACATGCCCCTGGTCTTCACTCAATTATTATTGAACAAAAGTTGAAACTGACTTACATTAAAACAAATATGTAAAAGGTCTTTTGGAGCATTATTTTATGATCTTGCCCCCAACTGATTCATTGTCCACTTCTCAGCAAATCTTTTGGCATTGCTTCCACTCCCATTTATTTGAAGTGATGGATGAGCCAATATAGAAGTCCAGACTCTTCCACAAATGGGGCAAGAAGTGCCAAACAAGGAAGTGGGTGAATATTTTATGAGATGATGCACTCATTGTGCAATATTTTCCAATGTGTAGACTCAAGTTTCCTAATACCATCCTAAATTCTCTTTCTCTATTTGGATCAATCACGAATCAGTCGTCATGTTGCACCTCTGAAAGTAGTTTGTTCAGAACATTCTAGAACAAATTTCTCAGTCCACCTGGTAATGAGCTGATGTGTTAAGAGCTCAAAACTGAGTGTTTGTATAGGGATATAAGATGGGAGTGGCTGCTCAGTGTAACTACGGTCGCTGAGCTAAGGACGTTGGCATAGGGAAAGATCACTGACATTCTTACTCCTCGTTAAGTTGGAGGATTTGGTCAAGGCAGCATTAGTGATATTTTTCTCTTTCTGTGAGGGGATCACAAAGGCACTATTGATAACAGTGACGCAATGTATAATTATCTGCTCTCTTCCATGTTAAATGAACAATAATTTGTGACTACAAAAACATCTCACAATATTGAAAAGTGAGTGTTTAGTTCAATATTTCAAAAGGAATATGACTGGTAACTGTTTAATTATTAGCACATAACTATAAAAGGTAATGGTTCCATTATTGTCATTTAGAATGTAACGTACATGAAAATCTTTCACTTTTATCTACCGTAAGACAGACAGAGAGTCACCACTTTGTCCAGTGCCCCTCAGAGAAACCTACATCTTGGGCGGTCTCCCTTCCAACTACTGACCTGTCCTGAGCCTGCTTAGCATCTGAGATCAAACAATCTCAGGCATATTCCGGGGGTCAGGTGCTGTACATCCTTCACTAGCTTAATTTCACTTTATATTTACTATAAGAACTGTACTTATGACTATTAGATGTTGGCATGATTGTAAATCATTATAAAGGCCAGTTATCTAAAATATATATTGCAAGTTGAAAACGAAACCATTTCAACCTTTGAGTCATAAAATGCAACATGTGAATTATTTGAACTGTAGGAAATATAATTTGACGTAATCAATTAAATAAAGCAAGCCTAAATCCACCTCTATTCTCATCTCATTAAGTAGAACTTTCTTGTTCTTTTAACATGCAACAAATGTATTTTAAGGAAGTAGATGATAATGCAATTTTTAATTAATGTTCACTCCTTTCATTTATTTTTCCATCTAAATTTCTCTCAGTACATCCATATGGTGAAAGAAAACGGCCATTTCACAGTTGGATGACAACTGATAGTCAACTTGGTTTTGTAAAGTTCCAGTTTTAAATGGCATAATTCACAAGAGTGTGTGAAAGTAACAAAACAGAAGTTTATGTACTCCGACAACCCCAGCTGAAGTACTTCAAATGAAATCACAAAATTGTTTTTATTCTAAACTTTTGAAGCAATATCGTATCTGATTTATTCTTAGTGCCTAATATGGTAAGTGCTGCTTGAATCATTATACCAAAAAGAGGTTACAAAATAAACTTTTATGATTGCCATTTCACATTTCTGTGCCTAGCATAGTAAATGTTTGTGTAAAGAAGCTTTCAAGCTCTTTACTAAAGGTTGTGCAGATTATTTATGTCAATCTTTCAAATCAAGAACAACTTCCTTCCTCTTAAAACTGCTGAAAGGAAGCAATTACATACATCAAAAGAAAACTTTCCATTCCTGGTGAAATAAAATATAAACAACTGATTTAAATGTCACTCCTCATAACCGTATTACAACAGTTGTTATTAAAGGATCGAAAAGCAAAAAGAAATGGAAGAGAAAGCTTGTTTCTTTTGCCAAATATATCAGTGGAGATTTTAAACATTAATCAAGGAGAGCTTAAAATTTCCCTGAAGCAAAAAGTATCCAGTTTATGCCCAGGACCTTGTGAGCTTAGTAATAGAATGCTTGCATCTTTTGTTTCTAGTCAACTTACAAGTTATAATTTATGAAAAAAAAAAGCAATTTGACCTTCTTAATAAGAAACAAATGATTCTTGGGATTCATTTTAATAGTTTGCAATTTAAAATGAAGAAGTTTATCTATGTGAGATTTATATAAATGTCATGGTCAAAAACTCCAAAACAACTCCCACCCTTTGGACCCATTAATCTGCAGTTATCATCCGAGACTTCTAAAATATTTTCACTCTGATCTTATCTTTCCCTCAGAATAAAAACATGCACAGTATGACAGAGATTGCAGTGCTAATAAGATCATCTTTCCCAAATAAAATATTTATTTTTTTATTAAAAGATGTAACTGTTAAATCTTCTTCATTCTCTTAAATGTTTCTCAAGCATTTAGTGAGACGGGGTGGGGGCATCTTGTCTCTGCAACCATTCAATATCGCAGCAATAATGTTAAAAGGAGTCAAGGAGGAACAAGCCGCTACTCCCTCTGAATAACTAGCTTTCCATTTTGAACCAACACAACACAAAGCCATATTTAGAGAGTTTCACTGGATTTAGCAATAAAAAAATAAAGAAATATAACATCAGAAGAAAAAAAAATCCAGAAAAGTTAATGTGGCTCACCTTTTCATTATTTTTTATAAATTATTAATACTGAGAATATTTTAGTTCACAATTAGTAAGTAAATGTTTGAAGAATTATTCTATTAGATGGTGCATATTTTCACTCTCATTCTTGGAAAGCAGTTTTATCTGCTTTAGGAAATCTACCTCCATTTATTCAACAAATGTAAAATCACTGGTATTTTTCCATTTTAATACCCTTTTGTTCAGTTGCACCATTATTGGTAAAAACATAAAAAAGGGCTGAAGGACTGAAATAGAAGTGGGAAAAATGCTAGAAGCTAACAGTTAGCGTTTGTGTTGACAAAGGTTAGGTTGAGATACATCATCAAAGCCCTTCTTCAGACAAGGATGTAAATAGCTATTTTAATAGATTTGGAAAAAATTGTTGGGGAAACTCCAAGTGCACAGAAAAAACTCCCAGTCAACCAATGAGCCACCACGAAATAACAGTAGATTGTCAGATGTTATAAAATATTGCAGTGAAATTGAAATAGCATTAAAGGCATGAAGTGGACTAGAAATTTCACAATGCCAGAAAAGGCACTTTCAAGTGATACCACAGGGTGGTGTTGGATAGTGTCAGGTAGTGCCAATATTGCACAAGGCCCTCTGGAAAGAAAACTTCAACATCACAAAAATACTTTTGAAAATAGCAGAATCCATCATCCTTAATTTTACTTACATAGGATCTGACTGCACCTTTCTCTTCCCTTCCCTTCACCTCTCCCATGGTTTCACTGTGAATTGTGACCTATGAACAAGGCTTTGCACACTGAATACGCATCTTTCCTCCACTTAATTTGGAATAGCAGAGCCAGCAGAGGGAGTCAAGTAGTGACTGAAATGGAGAAACAGGCCAGGAATGATTGGGCAAAAAGGTCAGTATGGATAAGTTGGTCCAAAAGGCCTGTTTCTGTTGGGTAGGACATTATGACCCCAGGAGTCTAGGAGGATTCAGCTGTTTTAGGGTCAGTTAATGTTGGGGATTATTCACTTGTTTCAGAAGTTGGGAGGGTTTGATATTCAGAATAATATTTCTGAATATTATGGGATCAGATTTGTTTGACAAGTAGAACATTGGTTGACCAATAAATGTGAAATTGGACCCGAAATCAAGGGTCTGGTGGGAGGTGGGGAGGCTTATTTGTTGGACATAATCTCAAAGATTAAAGGGATGAATCTTGGCAGTGAGAGTTATTTTCCTTTCCCCTCAAAGTGCACCCAACTATAACAGCAATGCTGAAATTTCAAAGCCAAACAAGTCCTCATATAATAATGGGAAATATCACTACTCTCCTGGAGTACACATTGTTTTCTGTAGTGTTCTATTGTTCTATGGTTTTACTACTGAGGCAACTGAATGACTTGCAGGATCATTTTATCACTCCTCTCTAGGACTGTAGCACTAAATTCACCTATCCATAAGGCCAGGTAATGGCGAAGGACGTAGTTTTTATGGCAATCAGATTCAAGATTTACTTATAAATGTCAGATTATATGATTCACAGCAGTGACATTCTCTGACTGCCCCAATGAGATTTGAACTTATTTCACAGGATTGTTTTCACAGTGTTACTCACATTGCAATTTAACCACTTTGGAACTATTCCAACATGTGGGGAGATTTTCTCTTGCTTGACTGATTTCAGTTTTAGCTAGTTTTCAGTTTTGCGAAGATCTGGCACACAAATGTTAATTCGATGGCAACATTTCACCCTTATCTCACCATGAGAATCAAGCTATGTTGTCAGTACTAGAAGCGATGTTGTAGTAAGGTTTAGAGCAGAATAGTCACAGCAAGACTTACCTTGCAGACTATTAATGGATAGTAACTATTTGATCCCATTGTACATGACACCTTTCATCCATTTGTTGATGATCAAGGGTGAACTTATTTTGAGGAACATTTTGCATTTGTCTCACTCTTTATGGCAGCAGAAAAAAGCTCAATTAAAAAAAAAGTAATTGATTAAAACAAACCCAACCTGGTCAGGAGCACAGAGTTATCCATTTAACATGCAGAGGTTACAATTTAATATGCCAGCTAGAGCTTGCCCTAAAGTTCTACATAGTATTCGAGACTTCATCGTGCCCTTGATAGATTGCTACTCACAATGGTTTCATCAACGTTGTAATTGAATTTCAACTGCACAGAGGCCCAATATGAAAATAATGAAACAACAATAGGTCATGGAGATGTCACTACACTAGAAATATCAGATAATAAATACCCACTTGACAAAGTCTCATATCCGCCAGCTTCCCATGTCATAGTTTATGAATTAAAAAAAATATTATCTCTAATTCATCCCAGATTCATAATGGCTCTCCATATTTCTCCAGCCATATATTATAATAGCTTTCACTCTTTGTTTCAGGCCCACTGAATATCTTCTGCTTCTATTTTGCTCCATTATCATGTAGAATTTCAAACTATTGATAATAACGAACAATACTTATATATTGTAGTCGGTAAGTAGAAAATAAGTAAAAACACAAAATGCTGGAGAAACTCAGCAGGTCAAACAGTGTCCTTTATGTAGCAAAGGCAGAGATACAGAACTGTCGTTTCACATAGTTAGCTTCTGCATTGCTGACCGTTTGTGGAAGCAGATCAGCTGTTTTTTGACATCAGAAGCATGCAACAATGATTTGGCATCAGTAATATCATTTGGTACTCAACACTCAAGCTTATATTCACTCAACATAATACCTGCTCAGAAGCAGGAAAGAATCCCCCTGAGTGAATTAAGAGAAATTATTAAACATTTTCAGAATGGTTGCTGAATGATTTTTTTTTTCCTTCTGTTACTCGAGGTAGGTGTCTTTCTAGAGTTGCTAAGTTACAAATTGAATGTGTGGCAAGTTTTGAAGGAATTTGCCTCTCTAAAAGGTTCTACAAAAACTAGTTGCTGAAGATATTGGTACTCTCGTGGGTGCTCCTTTGGAATATTGCAAATCTGTGGTAAACAGTGAGATTGACAGTGATAAAATTTGAGTTTATTGGATAGAGTGGTGGCAGGTGTACACATTGTAAAGAGTGAAAAACGTAAAAATTATAACATTGTACATTTTGGTAGGCACACAGGAATATTAATATAAAAGGCAACTAACACAGATTTTGAGGGTGCAAGGATTTTGAATTTTTTAACAGAACTGTATAAATGTAAAATAAATTATGTTGTCAAATCATCAAATAAATAGAAATTGTTTCCACTGGCAGAGGTTTGAAACCAGAGGATTCAGAAGAGAGTCTTTTTCACATAACAAATGATATGCTCTGCTTGGAAAGATGGTGAGAACAGATTCAGTTGTTGCTTTTAAAATGAATTGAATAGATATTTGACGTATAAGAATTTTGAGGCTATGGGGAAAGAACTGGAAAATGGAACTTACTGCAAAAAGCCTTACAGTACCTGGAAGATGTGACTTCAGGATTCAAGTTCAAGTTTATTATCATCTGAGAAAACCCGAAGAAACAGCATTTCTCCAGACCACGCTGCACACACATATGCATGCAATGCACCATGCATCATTATTACATATATACACAGATATCATTGAAAATAAATATACATAAATAGTTACAGGATGCTGTTCATCAATCTCACAGCCTGTATTAAGAAGCTATTTTCCAGTCTGGCACCTGAATTTTCAGGTTCCTGTACCTCCTTGATGACAGTGGGTCGAAGATACTGTGGGCTGGATAGAAAGGTTTGGGGTGCTCTGCTGAGTACTGCACAACATCACCACCTTGAGGGCAATACCCCTTGCTATAAGCTAGACAGTGAGTGACTACAGAGTAGATGTTGGAGGTGGAGGAGAAGTGGGGTAAGAGAAGTAAGGGGAATAAGGATGAGGTGTTCCTTCTGTTCAGGATATACATCAATAATTCATCCAGCTGTGATCGTACTAAATATAACCGCAATTCCTCACACAAAGATTCCTGGTTTATTCACAATGCGTAAAACCCTGAGAAAAGAGGGTTGGTGCGAGAACACAGCCTTGCTTCACGCCATTGTTAATGGAGAAGGGTTCAGAGAGCTCATTAACAATGGCGTGAAGCAAGGCTGTGTTCTCGCACCAACCCTCTTTTCAATCTTCTTCAGCATGATGCTGAACCAAGCCATGAAAGACCCCAACAATGAAGACGCTGTTTACATCCGGTACCGCACGGATGGCAGTCTCTTCAATCTGAGGCGCCTGCAAGCTCACACCAAGACACAAGAGAAACTTGTCCGTGAACTACTCTTTGCAGATGATGCCGCTTTAGTTGCCCATTCAGAGCCAGCTCTTCAGCGCTTGACGTCCTGCTTTGCGGAAACTGCCAAAATGTTTGGCCTGGAAGTCAGCCTGAAGAAAACTGAGGTCCTCCATCAGCCAGCTCCCCACCATGACTACCAGCCCCCCCACATCTCCATCGGGCACACAAAACTCAAAACGGTCAACCAGTTTACCTATCTCGGCTGCACCATTTCATCAGATGCAAGGATCGACAATGAGATAGACAACAGACTCGCCAAGGCAAATAGCGCCTTTGGAAGACTACACAAAAGAGTCTGGAAAAACAACCAACTGAAAAACCTCACAAAGATAAGCGTATACAGAGCCGTTGTCATACCCACACTCCTGTTCGGCTCCGAATCATGGGTCCTCTACCGGCACCACCTACGGCTCCTAGAACGCTTCCACCAGCGTTGTCTCCGCTCCATCCTCAACATCCATTGGAGCGCTCACACCCCTAACGTCGAGGTACTTGAGATGGCAGAGGTCGACAGCATCGAGTCCACGCTGCTGAAGATCCAGCTGCGCTGGATGGGTCACGTCTCCAGAATGGAGGACCATCGCCTTCCCAAGATCGTATTATATGGCGAGCTCTCCACTGGCCACCGTGACAGAGGTGCACCAAAGAAAAGGTACAAGGACTGCCTAAAGAAATCTCTTGGTGCCTGCCACATTGACCACCGCCAGTGGGCTGATAACGCCTCAAACCGTGCATCTTGGCGCCTCACAGTTTGGCGGGCAGCAGCCTCCTTTGAAGAAGACCGCAGAGCCCACCTCACTGACAAAAGGCAAAGGAGGAAAAACCCAACACCCAACCCCAACCAACCAATTTTCCCTTGCAACCGCTGCAATCGTGTCTGCCTGTCCCGCATCGGACTGGTCAGCCACAAACGAGCCTGCAGCTGACGTGGACTTTTTACCCCCTCCATAAATCTTCGTCCGCGAAGCCAAGCCAAAGAAAGAAAGAAAACCCTGAGAAAGTAACATTCCAAACCCAACAATGCGCATCATGCTTCACTCCTTTAGATGATCTAAGCAACTCTGAGCCCCAAAAATACATTTTTAGTTTTCTCCTTCCTGCTACAGATGTGAACTTTCTGGGCTGGTTCAAAAACAGAATGCTACAAGAGCACAGAAAGTATGACAAAGCTGCCTGGGAGGATGACCACTACCATCCTGAGAGGGAATGAAACACAAAAGTTTGCAGAGCTGTGATTGCAGTAAAAACACAGAAATGCTGGAGGAATTCAACAGGTCTCGCAACATCCACAGTTGGTAAAGATGTATAACTGACGTTTCGGCCCTGAGCTCTTTTTCAACCACGATGAAGGGTCCAGCCCCGAAACATCAATTACAGTACATGTCTTTACCTCCTATGAGCGTTGCGAGACCTGATGAATTCCCCCTGCAATTCTGTATTTTTACTCTTGAAAAGTAATCACTGGTTCAATCACCAGGGAGTTATCGTCTCTTTTTAATCGAACTTATGCATATTATTGTATTCTTTTTAAAGTATCTGTTCAATTGCAGCCTATAAGAACTTTGGTGCATATGTACATTGGACAATGTCTGTGACAATTAACTCATTATTATAGATTAACAAGCTACTCAATTGTACCAGTCTTGAAACCAGTTGCTCCGGGCAGATGGGGCTCATTAACCATCTAGGAGAGGGAAAACTTCAATTTCAAACCTCTGCTGCCTTGTGGCTATTCTGCTCGCGGGAAAGGCTTTGGGAGTAAACCCTGAGGAAAGATCCGAAGTTGGAGTCCCATGGGCGGCTGACTGCTGTACCCAGCTCCAGCTCGGCAACTCCTGCAATGCTGCTGGCACCAAACTCTATTGACTTTTGTCGTTCCTTTGGTCCTGTCATTAGCATGGGGGTGGGGGGGGGGGGACTGGGTCCCACTGCATGTGCAGCAGATGAATCTCCATATCAACTCTGCCCTGGCTTGCACCCGGAGACACTACCAGAGGCATGAGTACACCCATAGTCGATCACAACCAACGGAGGCCACAAGGCCAACTTACAAAAAGATCAAATAAAATTAATGGAACATCCTTACTGGAATGAAACATACCATATTTTTTGGACATGTCATAATGTCAATATCTTAACAACAGAATAAATAAAATAAAGTATCTGTGAATGAACCTCAATAGAATGTATTTTCCCTTGTATTGAACAGTTTGTTTATAACATTCTCTTTCAAGGTCACATATTAGCATGGCTATTTGTTTGGATACTGAAAAACAAATGTTTAATGAAATCCCTTCTGCCAAGTGATCATCAAATTTATCAGAATAGCAAAAAAACTTAGAAATAAAGAAATGATAAAATGTTGATGTCATGAAACTTTCAGTATTTACAGAAAGCAGCAAATCATACTCTTGACTCCATCCAACATGTGGAATGTACACTACAACCCCATTATACAGTTGCAGAATATTCTTGAATGGGAGGGTGAACAGCTTGAGGTATTTATTGGTAAGAGAGGGGTAGAGGTCATGTGAAGTAAGTTTCAGGAATCAGGAAGAGCAGGACTTCCAAGGTGGTAATTTCAGTATTACTCCCAATGCCACCAGCTAGGCAAGGTCAGAACAGGAAGATAGTGCAGACAAATATGTGGCTGATGAGATAGTGCAGGGAACAGGGTTTAACATTCATTCAAACCTTTTCTTGGGAAGGGGTTACCTGTACTGGAACTGGAAGGAAATTAATATCCTGACAGGGAAGTTTGCTAATGGTGCTGTGGGGGAAAATGGGGGAAGGGTAAAACTAGATTTACAGAGGGGTGGGAACCAAAATTTGTGTGGAATAACTGGCAGATTGGGCAAAATTCCCACCAGTGGGATGAATGGCAGTGCAGCAGGGACACAGAGACCAAAAAAAACAAATACAGGTCTATTTTATTTAAATGTATAGAACATAAGAAATAAAGTGAATGACCTTGTAGTACAGCTATAGATTGACAGGTATGATATGGCTATCAAGGGAGTGCACCCGTGAGAGTGCACAAGTAAGAGTCCATAGCTAAATGGTGCATCTCTTTTTTTTTAAAGACTTTATTTAAAATTTTTATAACATGAATACAATAAAGAATTACATTTAAAGAAAAATAGAAAAATTTTTTTTAAAAAGGTATGATTACAATATTACAATTTAATTGTAACACAATATTAATAGTCTAACTTAAAATTAGTCCAACCCTCCCCCCAAAATAAAGAGTGAAGAGTTAATAAAATTGACAATATTATATATGAAAAAAAATACCCACTTACAAAAAAAAGAGATAAAACTTAACCTAAAAAAATTCTAACAACAACAAAAAAATTGTCATTACTAAAATATCACACATATATTTAAATCAAACTTAAATGCATATAATTAGCAGAGTCCACTTTAACTTATAAAAAGACACCTTATCCTGAATTGAAAAAGATATCCTTTCCATAGTCAAACAAAATTTCATCTCCAAATACCACTTATCTACAGTTAATATATTTCTATCTTTCCAAGTAAGTGCTATACATTTCTTAGCCACAACTGAAGCTAAATAAATAAATGAAATCTAAAGCTAAATGGTGCATCTCATTGTGAGCTGAATGTCCAAGGATATATAGTGTCTCGAAAGATAGGCGGGTCAGCAGAGATGGTTCTGGTGCTCAGGAATAACATTAAATTATTAGAAAGAGGATCAGAAGATGTAGAATCATTGTAGAATGAGTTAAGAAATGACACTGTTGGCAGTTATATACAAATCTCCAAACAGTAGATAGGATGCGGACAACAAATTATAAGAGCCAATAAAAAAGGAGCACAAGAAGGGCAATGTTATGGGGATTTTAACATTGAACTAGTTTGACAGTCAGATTGTGGCTGGATGTCAAGAAAGAGAATTCATAGAAAGGCTAAAAGATGGATTTTTAGAGCAGCTCGTTGATGAGCTCACTGAATGATCGGCTGTAATGGATTGCTTGTGTAATGCATCAGAGGTGATTAGAGACCTTAGGACAAAGGACACTTAGGGGGCAGTGATCCCAATATGATTGAGTTTAATTGGAAATTTAACAAGGAGAAACTAAAGTCAGATGTGTCAGTGTTTTAGTGGAGTAAAGGGAATTACAGTGACATGAGACAGGAACTGGCCAAAGTGGATTGGAAGAGGTCACTAGTAGGGTGGATGACAGCAGCAATGGATGGAGTGTCTGTGAGAAATTAGGAAGGTGCAGGATAGATACATACCAAAAAGAGGAAGTATTTGAATGGAATTATGTCACGTGTGGATGATAATGGAAGTTAAAGCCAACATAAAAGCAAAAGAGAGGGCATACAAGGAAACAAACAAACAGAAGTTTGGAAAGTTTTTAAAAGCTTGTAAAAGACAACTAAAAATCTCACAAGGAGAGAAAATATAAAGTATGAAAGTAGGCTCATAAATAATATTAAAGAAGATGCAAAAAGCTTCTTTAGTATATAAAAGATAAAAGAGAGGTGAGAGTAGATGTAGGACCACAGAAAATGTTACTGGAGAAATAATAGTGGGAGACAAGGAGATAGCAAAGGAGCTAATGAGCATGATCCTTCACTCTGGAAGACATTAGCAGTGTTCCAGATGTCCAGGGTATCAGGGAATGCAAATAAGTGCAGTTACTATTACAAGGGAGAAGGTGCTCATGATGCTGAATGCTATAAAGATTGATAATTCTCCCAGAGCAGATGGATCGCACCCTTGGATTCTGAAATAAGTCGCTGTAGAGATTGTAGAGCATTGGAAATGATCTTTAAGGAATCAATAGATTTTGGCATGGTCTGAAAGTATTGGAAAATCACAAGTATCAGATTTCAGATTTATTGTCAGAGTACATACATGATATCACACACAACCCTGAGATTCTTTTTCCTGTGGGAGAGGCAAAATTACCACTTATTGATAGTGCAAAAAAAAACTGTACACATTGTACACATGTAAACAAATAAAGAAATGTAAACAGATAACAAATTGTGCAATGCAGAGAGAATAAAATAAATCAATAAAGTGCACAAGAGTCCTTAAATGAGTCCAAGATTGAGTGTGTTGCTGAGGATTTTGATGGTGGAGGGGTAGCAGCTATTCCTCAACCTGATGGTGAGTCTTGCCTGTGTGCTGGGTGGTGCGGTTCCTTGATGATTGCTGCTGCTCTGCTAAATCAGCATTTCCAGTAGATGTCCTGGGCTGTATTCATTATCTTTTGGAAAGCTTTACACTCAGCATATTGGTGTCCCCATACCAGACCATGATGCAGCCAGTCAGCACACTTTCCACCACACATCTGTAGACATTTACCTGGCTTTTAGGTGTCACACCAAACCTCTGCAAACCCCTGAGGAAATAGAGGCACTGATGTGCTTTCTTCACAATGCCATTTGTGATTTGAGTCCAGTAAAGATTCTCTGAGATAGTGACTCCCAAAGAACTTAAATTTGCACACCCTCTCCACTTCTGATTCCCTAAATTATCACTGGATTGTATGCCTCTGGCTTTATCTTCCTTCAATTAACAATCATCTCCTTGGTTTGGTGAAATGGAGTGCATGGTTGTGGTTGATGGATCATTTCTCTCTGAATGCTGACTGATCACCTTCCTTTGTACAATTTATTACCATGGTATTATTGGCAAATTTGTCATTCTGACCCATAGAGTCAGGTGTAAAGTGAATAGAGCAGGGAGCTAAGAATGCAGCCCTGTGGTGCTCCAGAATTGATGGAGATTGTAGCGATGTTCTTAACAATCCTCACTGATTGTGGTCTGGTGGTGAAGAAATCCATGATCCAATTACACAATGGAGAGTTGAGTCCCAGGTCTTGGAGTTTGCTGATCAGTTTTGAGGGCACGATGATGTTAAATGCTGAACTGTAGCTGATAAAGAACATTCTGATAAACCATCTTTGTTGTCCAAGTGTCCCAAGGCTTTGTGTAGAGCCAGTGAGATATCATCTACTGTATACCTGTTGCGATGATATGCGAACTGATATATCAGCTGCTCAGACAGTAGCTGATATGCTTCAACACCCACCTTTCAAAGCACTTCATCACTGTTGAAGTGATCACTCCACAATTCAAGAAGGGAGGCAGGCAGCAGAAAGGAAATGATAGACTGATGAGTCAGAGGGTAGTTGCCAAGAATGTGGTTATGGAGTACTTGGAGGCACATGACAGGATAGACAAAACCAGCATGGTTTCCTAAGAGAAAATCTTGCTTGACAAACCTATTGAATTCTTTGAAAAAGTGACAAGCAGACTAGATAAAGGAGTTGTAATGGATATTGTGTTTTGGATTTTCTTAATGCCTTTAACAAGGTGCCATACATGAAGCTACTTAAGAAGATAAGGTGGTATGTGAGTGGAAAGAAAAAGTTTGAAAACCACTGTTTTAATCATACCGAATTGACTCGTTATGTGCACAGTTTCATAACTCCAAAGGAAATGGGCTAATGACAATTTTTCTCAAACAAAATATTTCAGTAACAATTGGGTCTAAAGCAATGGTTCCCACTCACATATCACCTTAAGCAATCCCTTACTAATCATGGAGCACTATGGCATAAGAAATGCTTAAGGTGGTATGTGAGTGGAAAAAAAAAGTTTGAAAACCACTGATCTAGATTTTGGAATAACCTACTTTCTGCCCTAGTTTGCAGATGATATGAAGTTAGGTGGAGGAGCAGGTAGTATTGTGGAAACAGAGAGGCTGCAGAAGGACAAGGGCGATTCTGGGAATGCAAGTGTTATCATATGAGGAACATTTGATGACTCTTGGTCTGTATTCATTGGCATTTTGAAGAATAAGGGGGATCTCATTGAAACATTTTGAATGTTGAAAGGCATGGACAGAGTTGATGTAGAAAGGTTGTTCCCCACAGTGTAAAGTCTAGGACAAGAGGGCATACCTTCAGGATTGAAGGGTATCTGCGTAGAACAGAGAGACTTAGAAATATCTTTGCAAATGGTGGGGAGTCTGTAGAATTTGTTGGCACAGGCTGTTGTGGAGGGCACATAATTAGGTGTATTTAAGGTAGAGATTGATTGCTTTTTGATTAGCCAGGGTTTCAAGGATTCTGAGGAGGAAGCCGAGGGTGGGTCTGTCAGGAAATGGATCAGTTCATGATTGAATGGTGGCATAACTCCATGGGCTGAATAGGCTATTTTTGCTCAATGGTTCTAAATTAAGCTGTTGCTCAGCGCATCATTGAAATGTTAGAGTTGGGCTCTCTTACCCAAAACTTCTCCAATGTCCCGTTTCTGTCCAGCCACTTCAAAAAGTACCAAAAGTAAAAAAAAACAAATTCCAACTGTGTTTTTTTCTGCAAATTTTATTGTATTCCTGTGTTGTATGTCAGGTCGGTTTCAAAAATACATAAAGTAGGAAATACAGAAATTGCACTGTAAGAGATATATGGTTGGCATAGCAGTTAGCACAACACCTTTACTGCACCAGCAATCGGGACTTGGATTCGAATCCTGTGCTGTCTGTAAGGAGTTTGTACATTCTCCCCATATCTGCGTGGGTTTTCCCCGGGGGCTCTGGTTTCCTCCCACTGATCAAAACATATTGGGGGTGTAGGTTAATTGGGTGTAAATTGAGTGGCACACACTCGTGTGCCAAAATGGTCCAAATTATGACTGTATAAACTTTTTAAAATAATTAAAATTACAAAAGTACACTGGATCCTCCAAAAACTAACATTATTTTCTTGTTTGTTTCTTCTCAGTTTTCATTATTTCAATTTGGCAATTAAACCAAAATAATAAAAGTTTTAAAAATGAATGACAAATAAATTGTTATGACATAACACAGATTTTCCCCAACCAAAATATAACTTTAAATATATTAATTACAATTACTGAGTAGAATGTAGTTATGCAATACAAGCACTGTTACACTTCTTTAAAGGTCTAAAGTATCTATCTACATGTAACATTTTTGTAATCACTTATCAAAATACAGCTATGTTGAATAGACGAAAGTTCTGTAATATTGCCTGAAGGTCTTGTCATTTCCTTTTGTAGCTGATTACTTCTATAAAAAACTTTATGTTAAATGCTGCACTCGTGTGTTGCAGACACCTCATTCATCCTACTCTGCTTGATCAATGGTAAGATCTGTCTGGCTGTATCTGGTTGGTAGTGTCACCCTCACCTTTTCTGCCAGAATGATCAGATATCTGTATCATGTGAATGAGACTCCCAGCCAGCATGGGTCAGGACGTTCACAATTTGTGGCGCCTACTAACAGTGTCTGAGACTTGCAGAATTCAGTCATAGCCTTAGGGCAGAGTGTAATTATTTTCATATAAAGGTACAGTGCAGAGTGATTTAAAGCAAGTGGATCTTTTTGACAGTATTAAGGAGCAGACATCAGAACTTTGCCTTAGGTCTTACTTTTTATGAGTAAAACAAAAAATTACATGTTTTATTATAAATATCTACGTAGACCCTATCTGGCAAAATCAGCAAAATAAATATAAAAATCACTTAGCAGTTAATTTTGTTGATGACGGGAGGCAGCTTTAATTGCAGCTTACACAGTCTGAAGTCAGCCTGTTTTCAGAAAAAAAGGATCAGTACAAATTATTGTATCATCAAACTGACTGGAAATTTATGTGATCGCGGCAAATCAAGTCTGATTCCAAGAACAACAGTACCTGAGCTATATCATTCACAACACTGAGGCATGTGAGGAGACCAACCAGGGATGGATTAACCTAAACTGCCTCTTGGCACGATGAAACGATTCCAACATTTTTGCAGATAATAAATATCACCATATCAGCTCACTGAAAGGGTGGTGTGGTTGTTAAAGTATTTGCTCACACTGATCCATTTACGGCTCAAATAAATACTCAGAGACACTTATAGGATTTGGCTCAATGAGTACTGACAGTGTAAAGGAGAGTCCACATGGAAGATATGGCTATCTGTAGTAGAGAAAGCAGCATATTCTGAACATCTACTCCTGTGCTCTCCAGCATGAAAGGCAGGAAAGTGATGGAGATTAAATGCAGATGCATCTGACTTCTTGTACTTCCCATGGACACGCCATTATGGCCAGGAGCATTTCACATGTAACTGAGCCAAGGGACTGGAAACACCTTTAAAATTTGTTTTGAATTAAAAAAAAACTCATTTAATGTTTTCACGTTTTCAGACAGAAATGTCATCACTATGTATGGTTGACAGATGAATAACCAAATCACCGCACTCTGGTTGGCTATAAAGTTACTATTATTAGCTGCCCTTTCCCCAATTATTGTTTTGTGGGTTATTGAACACCATTAAAAAGATGGTTAGCTGCCTTTCAGAATTAATCTGCTCCACTGTTATAATTTATGGGAACTTCATTAATTCCCAGACATAAAATAGTGCCAGAGATGGAACAGCTCCTAGGAAATTACAAGCCAATCTTTCAGGAGGATTTGACCCATTATGAAGACAATTCAACTGCTGGACACTAGTTTGTGACTGCATATATGAAGCACTATCTAGAATAACATATACATTTATTAATGCATGCTTTAATTTGGCTATTTGGCCGCAGACAGAGTGATTCTAAATCCTTATTGTGCCTTTTGTTACCTCTGATGTTGTTCTCTTCCCTCTATTTTAATTCAACAAAGTTGACATCAGTGAAACTACGTTCAGTTTCAATGCCCAGATCATTAGTCTATATTAGAAAAAACAAAGGTGAAAATACCACTCCATTATTCTTTCTCGATCAAGGATGATTACTGCACTTGAGTACATTTTACCTTTTTTGTTAAGTTGCCACTTGTACAGTATATATTCCCAATTTTTTTTAGCAGAAATCACTAACAGGAATTATCAGCAAAATGACTCTGAAACTTCGAGACAAGCACGCAAGTTTCTTTAAAACCAAAGAGGGCAATTCAAAGAACATTTAATCAATTTCATGAAGGATTGGTCAGGCAGGTCACACTAAAACATAGTTCTTGTCATCACGCACAGTTCAGCTTATTACTTGCAATACTGACTGCATGTTTGGAGCATTTCTAGTAAAAGAGCAATGAGATGTGCTCTGTGACTTAGATGCATGAGAAAGGAAGCTGCTATAAATCTAACCATTATTTTGTAATCTCTCCTGGTTTCAAGGGTAGTGCCAGAGGAATGGGATTCTGCTAGTATCGCAGCTATGTTTAAAAAAGGAACCGAGTCATTACAGATCTGTTAGTTTAAGTGCAGAATTTAGCAAATTATTAGCATCAATTCTAAAGGAAAGTATAAATCTTCATTTTGCAAGGCGCAGATTACTCATATCAGTCAACATGAATTTGTTAAGGGAAGTTGTGTATGACTAACCTGATTCAACTTTTTGGGGTAATTGTGTCCTGTACACAAAAGCCCAAGTCATTAACATATATTAAGAAAAGCAATGGACATAGTACTGATCCCTTGGCGACACCACGGTACACTTTTCTCCAGTACAGAATGCAACCATTCTCCACTAATCGCTGTTTCCTGTGACCTAACTAATTGTCCATCCATGCTGTTGCAATCCCTTTTATTGGCAAGCCTATTATGTGGCCTTTTGGAAATCCATATGTACAACATTAACTGTATTTCCCTCACGTCTCTGTTCCTCCATCAAAACATTCCAAAGTTAGACAAGATCAGTCTTTAACAAACCCATACATGCTTCCTGTAATCAATCAAACACTCCATATTAGTTATATCCCTGATTATTGTTGCTAGAACTTGTCCCACCACTGAGGATAAACTCAGTAGACTGCAGTTGCTAGGTTTATCCTTACATGAACAAATTTTCAGACCCCAGGCTCATTCATCGATCGGTGCTTGGCCTCTGCAGTTTCTTCTCTTACATTTAGAATGGAATACATCTGGATCCAGTGAATTCTAACTTCTTTATCAACTTTACCCCATCCAGAATTACAGCTAATACTCCCTTTATGAAATGAAATTGAAGCAGAATAGTTTTCCTCATAAATGACCAATGTAAAGTACTTATTTAGGACCTCATCACTTTTATTTTTGCTTCATTGAAGCAGAATAGTTTTCCTCATAAATGACCAATGTAAAGTACTTATTTAGGACCTCATCACTTTTATTTTTGCTTCCATAGTAGACTTCCTTTTTAGTCATTGCATAACCCCATCTTTCCTCTTCCAGTGTTTCTCAGGTCATGTTTGATTTGATTTTTATGTGCACCAAAAGCATTGGCTTCACATATTTCCCTTTTTACTTCCCTTCAGAACTTTCTTCCTGGTTCTCACTTGTGTAAACAATCTGATAGCTGGAATGTGCTCTGTTCATCTACTATTCTCCACTGTCTGCCTTGTTAGTCTTCCAAGAAGCTCTGGGCTTTAATTTCCCTACCATTCCTCCTCATAGGAATGCATCATTTCTTCCTGGATGCTTCTTCATTGGTACCTGCTCCATCTGGCCTAGCTTATTACCTAGAACCAAGTACAGCAACAATGTCTTAATTGTATGGAATCATATTTCCCCTGAAAACAACTCAGAAACTCCTTATCCTCTTTGCCCTTTACTCTGCCAGACTATATTTTGATAGTGGAGATGCCTTATTATCCATGGAAATTTTCTCCTTGTATCCTTCCCATAGTTGGAGGTCTGTAGTTGATCACTGTAGTATAATCATATTTATTTCTTTTTTTTAACATTTTTAAAAATATGGATTCAATTTTGAGACATTCTAAAACATCCCTTCACACCAGAACTGGAATTTGTCCTTGGAACACTACTCCCCTCCTTCCCTTTTGTTTCCTTCCCAACACCTTCCATCCAGAAATATTTAGAACCTACTGCTACCCTTATTTTAGCCAGGTCTATGTTACTGCCACTACATCATAAACCCCCCCAAGTTAAATGCATCAGTAGACCAATATTCTTGTTTAATTTGCTTCTGGAATTAGTATGTATGTAATAAAGACATACCCTAGATCTCTTGCTCTCTGTCTTCGTCTGTTACCATCTAATCATTTCCTATTTCTTTCTTTGTTGCAATTTATCTTTCACTATCTTTTTTGCAGTCTTTCTCCTTTTCAGCGCTACCTTCCTCTGTGTAACCTATTGAAAAATTGTGTCTCCACAGCACCAGCAAATTAGCCCACAAGGAAATTAGTCCCAGGCCCACTGAGGTGAAAACCAGTCTCAACTTCTGTTTATTGTTTTCTCAACACATTGGCATGGGCACACATCGTGGTTGCAGATTACATGGTCCGCACATTTGATATCCTCTGCTCCCCAGCACCACTCACATCACTCTGGGACATAATGTAGCCGTTCGGTAACAGCCTTAATCCTGGGACTAGGAGGCAATATGTCAAATTTTAATCACATCTGCACACAGCCCTACCATTGGAATTCCTTGTGACAATTGACCTATGTACAGAGGTACAGTTGAGTTCATGGTGCTTTGATCTTGTCTGCTAACATGGAGAGTATTTTTCTAAAGACTAATATGCCTCTATGATCACTGCACTGCCAAGTGAAGACATCATATTCAACTGAGCCTGGTCTTATGGGAAACATGCAGAACACATTTCCTTGGTGTTAACTGACCGAATAAAGTTTGAAAGTCTTGTTGACCAATTCACAGGATTTTAGTTTGGCATTAGTGCAAATCACAATCTTGTCTTATTGTGACAAAATCTATTTAGACAAAAGTACTTAGACATCCTCATGTTAAAAAACTAGGGAAAATGTACACTCTGTCATACAGTTTTTGCCAGAGGGATTGAATCTAGGAGCAGAGAGATTGTGCTGTAACCGTACAAGGTATTTGGTGAGCCCACATCAGGAGGACTGCATACAATTCTGCTCTCCTTACTTGAGGAAGAAGATACTGGCTTTGGAGGTGGGGTGCAGAGGAGGTTCACCAGGTTGATTCTCAAAATTAGAGGTTAGCCTAAGAGGAAAGATTGAATCATCTGGAACTGTACTCACTGGAATTTAGAAGAATGAGAGGGGATCTTATAGAAATATATAAAATTATGAAAGGCATAGATAAGGTAGAGGTAGGTAAGTTGTTCCCATTGGTGGGGAAGACTATAACTAGGGGACATAGCTACCAGGCGCACCTTGCTCAGCCTTCTTGTCTTGATAAGAAAGCAGCCTTCTGCCTTGTATGCAGCAATATCCAGCAGAGGTTTTGAGAGATTCAGAACATGTGCTGGACCAACTTTGCAGAGAGAACACAGCTTTGCACAGAAACCAGTGACTACAGAGGGTTTTATGAAGCCTTGAAGGCAGTATACAGGTCCTTTGCACCAGGTCCAAAGTCCTTTGCTCAGTGCAGATGGCCAGACATTCTACACAGACAAGCCATCCATCCTAAATCGGTGGTCAGAACATTTTTAGGCTCTCTTCAGCACCAACCACATAGTCCAAGACACAACAATTCATTGTATCTGACAAAAGCCGGAGAAAGCAGAACTGGACAAGATTCCAACCATAGAAAAGACTGCCAAAGCCATAGCGCAGCTGAAAAGTGGTAAGACAACAGGAGTTGATGGAATCCCACCAGAGGTTTGGAAGCATGGGAGCCCAGCATTACACACCAAACTTCATGAGTTCTTTGTCTGCTGGTAACAAGGCAAACTACCACAGGACCTCCGTGATACAGTTATTATCCTGTACAAGAACAAGGGAGAGAAGTCCGACTGCTCCAACTACCAGTGGATAACTCTGCTCTCTGTCACGGGAAAAATCCTCACAAGAGTACTTCTGAATAGACTGGTTCCCATCATTGCAGAAGAACACCTCCCAGAGAATCAGTGAGGCTGCAGAGCCAACTGGAGCACCATCTATATGTATTTGTCCTCAGGCAGCTCCAAGAGAAGTGCAGGGAACGTAGCATTTGTTGACCTTAACAAAGAGTTCAACATTGTGAGCAAGAAAGGTTTGTGGCAAATCATGGAGCAAAGTTCCTAAGCATGGTCATCCAGAATCATGAAGGTCACTGTGGCCCAATCAGACACAACAATGACCTCTCAGATTCCTTCTCAGTAGGCAATGTTGTATAGCAAGGCTGTATCCTTTCTCGTCCGAGCATCAGCATGATGCTCCAAAGGGCCACAAAAGACCTTGATGATGAAGATGGTGTCTATATTCGATACCGCACTGATGGCCGCCTGTTCAACCTGAGGCGACTGCAGTCCCACACCAAATCATTGGAGCAACTCATTCAAGAGCTACTCTTTGCCGACAATGCTGCCCTTTCTTGCCTATACAGAGACAGCCTTGCAGTGCATAACATCCTGCTTTGCGAAGGTTGCCGAGCTCTTCGGACTGGAAATCAGCTTGAAGAAGACAGAAGTTCTCCATCAGCCCACACCAGAAAGAGTATTACCATCAGTGAGACTGACAGGAAAACAGTTCAGCTACCTGGGGTGCACCATCTCGTCAGATACCAAGATCGATAAAGACGTTGACCACAGACTGGTAAAGGTAAACAGTGCATTCAGCAGGCTGTACAAAAGACTCTGTCACGGTGGCCAGTGGAGAGCTCGCCATATAATACGATCTTGGGAAGGCGATGGTCCTCCATTCTGGAGACGTGACCCATCCAGCGCAGCTGGATCTTCAGCAGCGTGGACTCGATGCTGTCGACCTCTGCCATCTCGAGTACCTCGACGTTAGGGGTGTGAGCGCTCCAATGGATGTTGAGGATGGAGCGGAGACAACGCTGGTGGAAGCGTTCTAGGAGCCGTAGGTGGTGCCGGTAGAGGACCCATGATTCGGAGCCGAACAGGAGTGTGGGTATGACAACGGCTCTGTATACGCTTATCTTTGTGAGGTTTTTCAGTTGGTTGTTTTTCCAGACTCTTTTGTGTAGTCTTCCAAAGGCGCTATTTGCCTTGGCGAGTCTGTTGTCTATCTCATTGTCGATCCTTGCATCTGATGAAATGGTGCAGCCGAGATAGGTAAACTGGTTGACCGTTTTGAGTTTTGTGTGCCCGATGGAGATGTGGGGGGGCTGGTAGTCATGGTGGGGAGCTGGCTGATGGAGGACCTCAGTTTTCTTCAGGCTGACTTCCAGGCCAAACATTTTGGCAGTTTCCGCAAAGCAGGACGTCAAGCGCTGAAGAGCTGGCTCTGAATGGGCAACTAAAGCGGCATCATCTGCAAAGAGTAGTTCACGGACAAGTTTCTCTTGTGTCTTGGTGTGAGCTTGCAGGCGCCTCAGATTGAAGAGACTGCCATCCGTGCGGTACCGGATGTAAACAGCGTCTTCATTGTTGGGGTCTTTCATGGCTTGGTTCAGCATCATGCTGAAGAAGATTGAAAAGAGGGTTGGTGCGAGAACACAGCCTTGCTTCACGCCATTGTTAATGGAGAAGGGTTCAGAGAGCTCATTGCTGTATCTGACCCGACCTTGTTGGTTTTCGTGCAGCCAAAGAAAAGGTACAAGGACTGCCTAAAGAAATCTCTTGGTGCCTGCCACATTGACCACCGCCAGTGGGCTGATAACGCCTCAAACCGTGCATCTTGGCGCCTCACAGTTTGGCGGGCAGCAGCCTCCTTTGAAGAAGACCGCAGAGCCCACCTCACTGACAAAAGGCAAAGGAGGAAAAACCCAACACCCAACCCCAACCAACCAATTTTCCCTTGCAACCGTTGCAATCGTGTCTGCCTGTCCCGCATCGGACTGGTCAGCCACAAACGAGCCTGCAGCTGACGTGGACTTTTTACCCCCTCCATAAATCTTCGTCCGCGAAGCCAAGCCAAAGAAAAAACAAAAGACTCTGGAACAACAAGCATCTGAAGAAAGGCACAAAGATCAGTGTGTAGAGAGCTGTTTTAATGACCACCTTCCTGTATGACTCCCGAGTTGTGGGTCACCTACCATCACCACCTACAACTCCTTAAGCACTTCTACCAGCGCTGCCTCTGTGCCATCCCCAACATCCACTGGAGTGACTTTGTCATCAACATTGAAGTCCTCAAACAGGCGGAGATTATCAGCATCGAGATCATGCTGTTGAAGACACAGCTACACTGGGCAGGGCATGTCTCTAGGATAGAGGATCATTGCATGCCCAAGATTGTGTTGTATGATGACCATGCCAGAGAGGCTCCGAAAAAGAGGTACAAAGACTCACTGAAGAAATCCCTTGGTGCCTGTCATATTAACCATCGGCAGTGGTCTAGCCACCAATCGCATAGCCCGGTGATACACCATTCACCAGTCTATCTCCAACTTCAAGAATGCATGCAGGGCTGGCTTTAAAGAGAAAAGGAGATAGAGGAAGAACCGTGACACAGCAGCACCAAATCCAGAACATAATTTCCCTTGCAGCCGTTGCGGATGGGCATGTCTGTCCTGCATTGGCCTCACCACCAGCAAGCCTGAAATGGACGTGAACACCTCCCTTCCTAAATCTTGGTTCGTGAAGCCAAGTCATGATTTATACATAGTAGAGGTATTAAGGGATGTGGGGAAAAGGTGGGTAGATGAAGATGACCCTATCATCAGATCAGCCATGATCTCATTGAATGGCAATGCAGGTTTGACGGGTCGGATGACCTATTCCTTCTCCTATTTCTAACGTTTTTACGTTCTTATGTAACCATATAACCATAATAACCGTTTACAGTACGGAAACAGGCCATGTCGGCCCTTCAAGTCCGTACAGGTTCACTTGAACAACTCCACTAGCTCCTCCGCAAACTCCTGAGGAAGTAGAGGCTTTCTTCATGATGCCATTGGTGTGTGGATCCAGGAAAGATCTTCCGAGATAGTGACTCCCAAGAACCTACATTTGCTCATCCTCTATTGATGACAATAAAACAATCAAGTCATTAAGGAAAAGTTCAAGGAAGCCAATTTGAAATCCTAATCTGATCTAGAAACACTTTTGCTGATGTATGTGTGCTTTTGGTACACAAAGACAGTGATCTATGGTTAATGCTGAACAAATTCTCAGACATTGCTATGCTTTTTGGCCTGACCATCAACCTGAACAAGACTGAAGTACTCCCATCAATCTGTGCCAAACACCAACACCGTAGAACCAAATATCACCATTGACGACAACCAGCTGACAAATGTAAACAGCTTCAAAAACCTGGGGAGCAGGACAAAGAAATTGCCTCCAGGATCAGCAAATGTTAAATGATTTCTTCATTGCAAGAATATAAATGGATCAGGCATAACCTAATTCAATATTAGACGGGTATTCTGCTCATCATCTACACCTGAATAATAAAAAACATAGAAACATAGAAACATAGAAGATAGGAGCAGGAGTAGGTCATTCGGCCCTTCGAGCCTGCTCCACCATTCAATGAGATCATGGCTGATCTTAAAGTTCAGTACCCCGTCCCCGCCTTCTCTCCGTAACCTTTAATACCCTTATACTGAAGAAATATATCTAATTCCCTCTTAAATATATTTAATGAACCTGCCTCCACTGCCCTCTGTGGCAATGAATTCCACAGATTCACCACCCACTGGGTAAAGAAATTCCTCCTCATCTCGGTCCTAAATGGTTTGCCTATTATCCTCAAACCATGGCCCCGGGTTCTGGATTTTCCCATCATTGGAAAAATCCCATCTGCATCCATTCTGTCCAGTCCTGCCAGAATTTTATAGGTCTCTATGAGATCCCCTCTCAATCTTCTAAACTCCAGCGAGTACAATCCCAATGTGCGCAATCTTTCCTCATAAGTCATTCCTGCCATTCCAGGTATCAGCCTGGTGAATCGCCTCTGCACTCCCTCCATTGCAAGAACATCCTTCCTTAGTTAAGGTGACCAAAACTGCACACAATACTCCAGGTGGGGTCTCACCAAGGCCCTGTACAGCTGCAGTAAGGTATCCTTGTTCCTATACTCAAACCCTCTTGATATGAAGGCCAACATACCATTTGCCTTTTTAACCGCCTGCTGTACCTGCATGCTCGCCTTCAGAGACTGATGTACAAGTACCCCTAGGTCTCTCTGCACTTCCCCATCTCTTAATCTATTGCCATTCAAATAGTAATCTGCCCTCCGGTTTGTATTACCAAAGTGGATAACCACACATTTATCCACATTGTAGTGCATTTGCCATGTATCTGCCATTTAAAAAATTTTTTACTTACATTAAAAAAAAGTTTTAAATTTCAGTCTGAGACCAGAACTATTGCTACAACATTCTAATTGAGCACCAGCTTGAGTTAAGACAGAAAACTTCTCCAAATGACACAGACAAAATGTTTTATTGCTGGCAAGAATCAACATCAATATACCCAAAAATCTGGCAAAATTGTAAGGGGAGTATACCACAAATAATTTTCTTATACAGAGCAAGAAATCACCATTAAATCAAAGCATCTTAAAATATTATTTATAAATGATTCCATAAATCTTTTAAAATCATCGAAGTGATCATTGCCTTCTTTAACTCAACAAATACTCCACTTGGCCATTTTTCCTTGACTCAGCTTGAATCATGGTAGATAAAATGGCACAAAGCCATTATAACAAATATACCTGTGGTTTCTGCGTTGTATTGTGCCATGCAATACTCATAATGAAAGAACAACGTGGCACTTGATCTGAATCCAATTAGGGGTAATATTTTGAATCGTATGGGAAAATCTGTCAGCCAGGAATGCGCATTCTGCACTGAAGCAATTATTAAATCTAGCTGAGTAATTTTAAAAATTGTCACTCTTTATATCTTCTGAAATCATACGTTTGCAATTTCTGAAGTGCAGTGTAGTTTTAGTCTCAGAAATATCAACTCAGAAATGCATGAGTTCATTTACATTAGTATAGGGCCCAATAAAGATTATTCGAATGTGTCAAACTTCAGGTTTCCATGAATGGAAACATATGATACTCTTACAAAGCCTAATAAGAATGCTGTTCTGCCACATTGAATCTGAAACAGCATCATGCATCAAATATTATTTTCAAAATATAAAATATTAGGTGCAATTTACAGTACGCATTCCCAAATTTCACCAGCTGTGATGCATCTATTTTTAATTACTATTAAACATCAGAATATACAAAGGCATATTAATCCACACTGCATAGTAAAAGTGAATTTTAAGTTACTTCAAGAAGGAGGATTCCTTGAGAAGTTTGAACACTTTGAACTAAAGCCCAACTGAAACTGCCAAATGGGTGCAGGTGCTTATGTTTATATCACCTGATATCATTAGGTCACCCTAGTTGTTGAGGGGAAACAGAAAAAAATTATTGCAGAATCAACAAACAAATAAACATAAATAAAAAATATACTGAAAATTACCATAAGGGCCATAAGGCCTGAACATCAAAATTTTGAGTTATAGATATTGAGTGGGATGTTTGAGTACATTGTCTAACACTCTCACCTGTGGACATAAAAGATGTTAATTTCCATCATCCCTTTAAAAGAAGAATCACCAACTACTGGAATTGCACAGCACTTCGTCTGCTATCTACATTATTCATAGTACAAAGGACCATTTTATCTGCATGTATTTCCATTCTCCTTTAAACTGTGGGTCAGGTGATCAGTAGGTAAATTGAGACTGATCGCGTGAAAAGAAACGTGGGACTAAACAAAAAGGAGTGAAAATTGATGGCATGATTATAATCTGAATAATTGTGCAGTAATAAGGATTGTGATTATAATGACACAAAGTAAGAAAATATTATGAAAGCTGGAATTAAAACCACAATTTCTCTAAAATACCCTGCAGCTCAGCCCAAGTTATTTGAGCCAGAGGAACAGAAATAATGTTTCAAGTTAATTACCTTTTTTTATGAGCTGCTCAGAGACAGTGAAAGGGAGAAGAGAGGAAAAAACAAAACAAGTCTGAGATAAACTGGAGGGCAGAAGAGTTAAAAAGACAAAGGGATCGAGCAGAAAAGAATGTAATAGCATAAACGAAGAAAGAAAATATGTTGAGAGAAGGTGCAATGGGGAAAAGTGAAATTACTGAACATCATTTGGGCTGTAAAACAATTGAAGGATCTAATCAAAAGGTGAAGTGTACAAGTTTCATGGGCCAGATGGCCTTCTACCGTGCGCTACTGTTAAAATTAAATGTATTCATCTTGATCTTTAATTTGAAAGATGACAAGTGCTACTTCACTCAGTGAACACTCAAGAAAACTTTATTTTCATTCTCATTCTGTTCTTGAAAGTACAGTATATTTAAAGAAAAGGAGGTGGAGCCTCCTGTCATCAGCCTCCAGTCATCAGTCAACAACTTACATTTGATTTAATTACCTGAATTGCAAAAATTTAATGAACAACCTATTGTTGATTGGGGAGTCAAAGGAAGGGCACTTCTTTTCCAAGCAATAGGCATCAACAACACTAAGACTGATACCCCTTTTACTCAGAGATCCCATTTAATTGGCATGTGAACGACCCATGTTTAAAGTCAGGTTAGGTCATTCACACTGAACCGAGAAAAGCTGGGTCAGTGAGACCTTTTACATAGCAACCTGCATCCTGGAGCAAAAGGAGGTGGGACCTGCAGCATTACAACATCGGCATCTTGTGTGATGTATAATGTTCCTGCAGGGCAGTGAATTTGTCATGACCTCATTGCTGTCGTTTCAAGTTTGAATCTCCCACTGGTAAGTCGCACGCATTCAACATCATCAGTGCATCACAGCCTTTGAGTGTCCTGGACCCTTTTAGACAGGTTCTGATGTGAATCGCAATGACTCTGATACTACCTACCTTGGTGGGTATTACACAGGATGAAAATGACCCACTCCCCCTATCCTGCGTTCGTTGCATTCATAAGGTAAGTGAAGCAAGTAAAAGGCGGTTAATTCCCATCTTTTAATGGCTATGTAAAAGAGGTCTTTGGTATCCATCTGCCCCATACAACTGAGTAATCCAATGCCTCTTAACGTTTTGTGCCATGTTCCAAGTTTTCGATAAGGCTCTGATCTTTTAGAATGGGGAACAAAGAATTATCACTGTAGTGGATATCCATGGACATTTCTCATCTAGGATACTACAGATAGAGCTCCCATTCACCCATCTGATTACAATAGCACAAAAAAAAAATTAATGCAAGACTTGCAGTAACTACAGTGATTTAAAACCCTATGTTAGACTCTCTACCTCATTTGCATTTCAATAATTCTAAACACAATTACGTACTATTTCACTATCCCTCAGTTTCGCCCTCAATCACCAACTGCAGATTTTTCTCTGTGAAGCGATTTCATTCATCCTTTTCAGATCCACTTCATTTCTTTTTTATCCCTTAACCATCAACCCTGGTTTCATCATTTGAAATATCACTATTATGTCACCTTGTGATTTATCCTTCGATATAAAAAGAAAACATTCAAATATTTCTCACTATTTGTATTTTCTCATACTCGTCATTGCTCTTCTGAATCCATGTTGTACCTTCCTAAATCCTCATTATAATCCCATATTGTGAACTTCAATACCTTTAGCGCCATCATATTAGGTTCCTTGTATATGTACATAAGCTTTTTAGAATTTAATTTTAGTGTTTCTTGTGATAAACCCCAAAGTTACATTTTGCACATGTTAGAAAGTCTAAGGAATTAGCCTTGAGCTTGTTGAACCTGTACATTGAAATTTTTTATTGTTTATGTACAGCAAAGAAAAGGTACAAGGACTGCCTAAAGAAATCTCTTGGTGCCTGCCACATTGACCTCTGCCAGTGGGCTGATAACACCTCAAACCGTGCATCTTGGCGCCTCACAGTTTGGCGGACAGCAACCTCCTTTGAAGAAGACCGCAGAGCCCACCTCACTGACAAAAGGCAAAGGAGGAAAAACCCAACACCCAACCCCAACCAACCAATTTTCCCCTTCAACCGCTGCAACCATGTCTGCCTGTCCCGCATCGGACTTGTCAGCCACACACGAGCCTGCAGCTGACGTGGACTTTTTACCCCCTCCATAAATCTTCGTCCGCGAAGCCAAGCCAAAGAAGAAAGATTTAGAGTACAACTGTGATTTCCTTTCAATTGCCAAAATATTCCAAGTTGAGAATTATTGATATATAAAACCTTAGTGTCCATTCAATATGCTTTAGTCCAGTGGTTTTCAAACTGACCCGAAACTCATAATCCACCTTAAGAAATCTTTATGCCATCAGTGCCTCGTGATTAGTAAGGGATTGCTTAAGGTGGTATGTGAGTGGGAAGGGAAGGTTGAGAACCACTGCCTTAGACCCAATTGACACTGAAATATTTTGCTTGAGAAAAATTGCCATTGGCCCATTTCCTTTGGAGTTTTGAAACCATTGACATAACAATTCAATTAGGTATGATTAAAATAGTGGTTTTCAAACCTTTATCTTTCTTAGGGATTGCTTAAGGTGGAATGTGAGTTTATGGGAAAGTTTCAAAACCACTGTTTTAGACCCTTTGCTCTGTCAGATTTCTGTAATTTGGAAGGAGATATTGGTGGCATTCCTTGTATCTGTTTTTCTTATCTTTCTCCAGAAAATGTCATTCATTTGGAAGGTTCTCCAAAGCATCTTGTAGATTGTACAAATTAGTGGAAAGAGTGAGTGGTCAGGCTGATGGATCAAACACTGACTACTGGTGAGCTGGTTTGTTCCACATAGTGTTGGGTTCCTTTAACACTTCTTTAAAATTATTAGTATTCATCCAAGCAAATGAAAACTATTTCAATAAATTCCCAAAATATATTGGATAGGCAACAGTGTTATATTCTTGTGGCCACTGAATGTGAGTAGTTGGTCTGATTAAATTCCTGGTTAATGGTGGCCTCCATTAACCAAGATGATGGAAGGCTGTGGGAGGATCAACAATGATAATTCAATTGAATGTTAAACGTGGGTAGCTTAACCTTTACATGGTGAAGATTATTCTTGCATGGCATATGTGTGCCTTGAATCATATTTGGCCTTATCAGCTCATGTCATAAAATTGTTCAGAACATTTTTCTTGTTGCTTTCCAACTCTTTTTATCTGAAGAAATATAAGTGGAAAATAATAATGTGTAAAGACTTTAAAAATTTTGTGATGATAATTGAGTCAAGGACACCACCCTAAGACACTCATGTAATGAGGCTAGAATGATTGACCTCCAATAATCATCTGCTAAACATAACTTAGAAAAGCACTTCTCTATTCACAAGTCCTCTTGACGTGTATACCAATTCATATTGGTATGAATAGAAGTGAGAAATAACCAGATGTTGAGGTACACCAGTACATGCCAACCACTGTGAAATGTTATTTGTAGAGCCGGCTCTATTTCCTCCCTTTTAATGAATTCTTAATCCTGTTTGTTACTTGCCTTGTTGTTCAAACCTCCTTCATCTTTTCCAGCAATCTCCTTTGATATTTGCCTGATTAAATGTGTAAGGGCATTTCTCCCCTTAAAAGACCTATCAGGACTTCCTGAAAATAATGCAAACAAATATCTATCACTGCATGTATAATGCATGTGACAACAAAATTCATCTTTAACTTGTCCACTATTTCAATGGCAAAACTGTCATTTCCCCTTCATCAATAGCAGGAATCCACAAATATCTATCAGGAATTTCAGACTCAATAGATGTAGTATGATTCTGCAACAGGAAATATAATTTTTGAAGTCAATGTTTTTCTAATATAGCCCACTTAACTCAGTCAATTATATGCTCATAAATTATTAAATACAGTTTTTTGAGATGAACAGGTCTCCTGTTCAACCCCTGATTTTAACAGTAAAGATAAATGAGATCCTGTCTATTCTAAGAAAATATACATATCATTCTTTCAGCCCTTGATGTAGCTTTAAATTGCTTTTTGAAAGAAAGTATAGACTCCTTCCAAGTTAGTTTTTGTACTGCCACAGCTCTCTTGAGTATAAACATCCATCAGTGGTAAAGCATATATATGAAACAGTGCACGGTATGGCCTTTGTCACTTTGATATAAATACTCAATGTGGGTATTATGAATCTGAAATGTATTTATGAGTTGTACCTTTGATGTTTCAGATATCAGATTTATTGTCACATACAACCCTGAGATTCTTTTTACCGCAGGCAAGGCAGAATGACCATTTATTGGCAGTGCAAAAAAACTGTTCACAGTGTACACAATTTAAAAAAATAAAGAACTGAAAAACAGATAATAAATGTAAACAAACTGACTGTGCAACATCGAGAGAATAAAATTAATCAATAAAGTAAGAGCCCCTGATTGAGTTTGTTTTTGAGTCTGGTGCTGGAAGGGTAGCAGAACCTGGTGGTGCATGTCTTGTGACATCTACACCTCTTTCCTGATGGTAGCAGTGAGAACAGAACATGTGCTGGGTGGTGTAGATCCCTGATGATTGCTGCTGCTTTCTGACGGCAGCGTTCCCTGTAGGTGTTTTCGACAGTTAGAAGGGCTTGCCTGGGCTGTGTCCACTATCTTTTGGAGGGCTTTATGCTCAGGGATATTGGTGTCCCCATACCAGACAGTGATGCAGTCAGTCAACACACTTTCCACTCCACATCTGTAGAAATTTGCCAGGGTTATTGGAGTCATACCAAACCTGCGCAAACTCCTCAGGAAGTAGAGGCGCTGATGTGCTTTCTTCATGATGCCCTTGGTGTGTTGAGTCCAGGAAAGATCCTCCAAAATAGTGACTTCCAAAAACTTAAAATTTTCTCACCTTCTCCACCTCTAATACCTCAATGATCACTGGATTGTACACCTCTGGCTTTCCTTTCCTGAAGTCAACAATCCACTCCTTGGTTTTGGTGATACTGAGTGTTGGTGAACCATTCAGCCAAGTTTTCAATCTTCTTCCAGTATGCTGACACATCACCTTTCTTTATACAACCCACTACCATAGTATTGTTGGCAAATTTGTAGATGATGCTATTGTCACACCAAAACACACCGTCGTAGGTGTAAAGTGAGTACAGCAGGAGGCTAAGAGGACAGCCCTGTGGTGCTCTGGTACTGATGGAGATTGTGGAGGAGAAGTTCTTACCAATCCTCATTGATTGTGGTCTGGAGGTGAGGAAATCTATGAATCAATTACACAGTGGGGTGTTGAGTCCCAGGTCCTGGAATTTGCTGATCGGTTTTGAGGGTAGGGTGGTATTAATTGCTGAACTGTAGTCGATAAAGAGCATCCTGATGAATGCATCTTTGCTGTGCAGGTATTGCAAGAGTTGGTGTCGAGCCAGTGAGATGATACCCTCCTTAGTCCTGTTGTGATGATAGGTAAACTGAAATGTATCCATGTCACCACTCAGACAGGAGCTGATATGCTTTAACACCATCCTTTCAAAACATTTCATCACTGTTGATACAAGTGCTACAGTCATTAAGACAGATTAAGCAACATAAAATTTGCACAGGGCTTAAGAAGAAATATGAAAATTGAAAATCTATTTATTTACAATGTTAATTCTATTGAATGTTTCTTTAGCTGGATGTTTAAGAAAAAAAGGCTTTTGAGACTTTTGCAGAGAAGTTTTCCTGGTTGGGCAGACGAAGCATTTTATGGAAGAACAATTGTTTAACTTAGCTCTGAACTTTGGACTCATGATCTGAAGGCCACGTGGTCTACCAAATGATGAGCGTGAAGAACCTAAGGGACAGAAGCAATGACTTTTGTTCCAGCAAGACTCCAGATAAACATTTGAAGAATTAAGTATTTTGGGGATCAAATGTTGGGGAGAACAGTTTCTAATGCTGTGATAAAGGAGAAGGATCCAGAAAAAAGGGAACCAAACTTTTTTTTTCTGAAATTATCAACAATATTAGTATCTCTCCCCATCATTACATTTTTTATCATTATCTAGATCTTTGATCTCCCTTAACTACTTAGAAACAAATATGATATACAATGACACAATAAGTAGAGTTGTTGTATCGATCTGGGTTTAATGCAGATTGTGTGGAGCTTGTCTCCCTTTCTCTGTCAAAAGGAAACATGAAATATTGAAATATGAATGATCTTTGCTAAAATTAATTATAATGATAATGAAATTTATTGTTATGCATGTAAGTAGAATGTACATATGCATTGGAATTCTTACTTGCTGCAGCCAAATGGGTATTTCATAAGAAAACCAAATTCAATAGTAGACAGTAAATTACCATACAGAAAGAGATAATAAATAGATGGCAGATGAGAGCCTGTGAAAGTCCTGGCTATGTATGCAATGTTCTGCCTTCCAAGACCCTTGAATTACCAAACCAAGCTGTGATGCCACTTGCCAGTATACTTTCCACAACATACCTGTTGCATACTGTAGAAGTTTGATGAACTATTGAATGACATAGCAAATCCTCTCAGACTTCTTAAAAAGTCGGGACATTGGTGTGGTTTCTCAAAGTTAAAATTTATTGGCAGAGTTTATGCTGTAACCCTGAGATTCTTTATCTTGCAGTTCAGGTAGAATTTGTACACATCGATAACTGTAAAGTATATTCAAGAAAAAAAGAAACTTATACCAAAGAAAGACTCTCTGCTCTACTCATTATACACCCATGACTGTGTGTCCAGGCACAATTCCAATTCTATCTACAAATTTGCTGATGATAGCACAGTTGTCGGCAGAATCACAAACAACACTGAGGCCAAGTATACAGAACAGAGATAGTTCAGCTCATTGAATGGGGTAATGACAACAACCTTGCGCTCAGTGTTGGCAAAAGCAAGGAGGTGATTGTGGACTTCAGAAGGAAGTCAGGGGAACACAACCCAGTACTTTTCGAGGGCTCAGTAGTGGAGAGGGTCAAGAACTTCAAATTCCTGGGTGTCAACATCTCCGAGGATCGGTCCTGGAGCCTCCATGTTGATGCAGACAAAGAAGGCTCATCAGCGGCTATACTTTGTGAGATGTTTAAGGAGATTCAGTATGTTAACCAACACTCTCAAAAATTTCTACAGGTGTACTGCCTTCCTTGGATTCACTCTCCTGAAGGATACTGATGATCAACAGGGGACATGGAAGTGTGCAGTGGTTGCTCCTTTTTCTGGTGGTCAAATTGGACAGAGAAGCCATTGAGTTCATCTGGCAGTGAGACTTTGCTGTCTCCTACTGCAGGAGATCTGTTTTTGTAGCAGGTTATATAATGTAGGCCCTGCCGCAGCTGTCGGGTATTCTTTGTTGTTTCCCTTCTCATCTGGAATCTCCACTTCGTACGTAGATGACCTCCTGTGATTTTTCATGATTACCTGGTTGTTCTGGCATCAGGAAGACCTTCCAACATGCAGGCTCTCAGGATCATGAAGGTAATAACCCTCTCTCCCTCTGACCCCATCAAAGCATTGTCCCTTGGCCTCACATTCTAAAATCCACAATAAGCTCCTTGGTCTTGGTGACATTGAGAGCAAGATTGTTGACCTGGCACCACGTAACCAGATTCTCAATTTACATCCTGTATTTTAAATGTAGACATACAGCACGGTAACAGGTCCTTCCAGCACTCAACCCCATGCCGCCCAATTACACCCAATTGACCTACAACCCATTACATTTTGAAGGGTAACAGGAAACCAGAGCACCTGGAGGAAACCCACGCAGACTCATCATTCCCCGTTGTGTCAACAACTAGACTATTGACCAATTGAATCTAGCTGTACTTGGCTATGTAGTGCACGCAGCCTTATGTTGATAATCAGCAAGGAGGAGGGGATGTTGCCGATCCACACTGACTGGGGTCTGCAATGAGGAAATCGAGGATCCAGTTGCAGAGGGACAAACAAAGTCCCAGATCCCTTAGTTTGGTAATGTTTTGGTGGTATGATGTTTTTGACATCAAACCATTGTCAATAAGCAGCAGCCTGATGTCAGTGTTCCTCTTGTCCATGTGTTGTAACATAGAGTGGAGGCCCAGTGAGATGACATCCTCCTTTAATCTGTTGTGACAAATCCAAGTGGGTCAAGGTCCTTTCTCAGACAGAAGTTGATTTCTCCATAACCAACCTCTCAAAGCATTTAAATCATTGGTCAATCATCATCGAGATACAGTAGGTGTTCAGGTAATATCATTTTCTTTTTTGTGTATCATTGAAATAATATAAATTTCTAATTCCAATTTTATTTTACAAAACAGAACACATTCTCTAAACCACACATGTCAAACTCAGGCCCGCGGGCCAAATTTGGCCCGTGATATAATTATATTTGGCCCGCAAGATCATATCAAATATGTATTAGTGCTGGCCGCCGCGCCACAGCTAATACTACAAATCCCAGAATGCTTTGCAGATGCATTGGTGTCAGCCCGCTAATCGCCCCCACCTCCTCTCTTTACTTTCATTAACATCTGCGACCTGTCGCCTAACTCACATGTAATAAACCCCTTACGAAAAATGGCCAAACGAAAGACAGAAAACAGGACCTTTCAAGACAGGTGGGAGGCAGACAATATGTTCAACATTTTAAAAGACAAACCTGTTTGTCATTGAAGCAAATTGTTATATTTTTGACTTGTTGGTTTGTGAAAAAAAAAACATTTAAAAGGAGCTTAAAGGCTATAGAGAAATATTATTTATTGAATATTTTATTTCTCATTTGTTAATGCTTCTTCTGGAAAGAGTTTAACCAAAACTATTATTAAACATTTATTTTAATAAGAAAAAGTTTAACATTACATATGTTGAAAGAAGAGAAAACATGCAGATGTTGTTGAAAATTTTCAATGAATATTTAGTTTGGCCCACGACTTAGTCCAAGTTTTTAATTTTGGCCGTCTGTGAATTTGAGTTTGACACCCCTGCTCTAAACCAATAACATGATGGAAATGCACATGATCATATATTTTTTCTCTCTATAGCAGACAATGATAAAAATGGCGATTGAGTGATAAATTTAAAATATTCATACCATTGGGTTGTAGATCAACCAGGCAGAATATGAGATGTTATACCTCAAGTTTGCCTTGGAATTTACCCTGGGAGTGGAGAAGGTCAAGGACAGAAGGGTGGATGTGAAAATGGGAAGCAACCAAGATTGCAGAATGGCCAATGCAGACAGAATGCACTCTCTGCAAATCACCCGCCTAGTCTGTGCTTAGTCTTGTGGATGTAGTGAAGGCCATAATCTGGAACATCGACTGCAGTAAACAAGGTTGAGGGAAGTAAAACTTGAATATTTGCCTCAACCAGAAGGGCTCTTTTGGGCCCTGGATGAGGGTGGAGGTAAGAACAAGTGTTGGCCTTCTCCTTCTCCTCAGAATCTCAATCTGAAACATCGGCAATTCCTTTCCCCACAGATGCTGCTCAACCTGCTGAGTTTCTCCAGCGGTTTGTGGAGTAGTCACTGATGCCTTTAAATACTATCGATGGGGTCTTCATGCCCATGTTCTCTTAGGAGAAGCATGGTACCTCATAAGTGCCATTTGATCATTGATTTCATGATCTATTATGCATTTCTCATTCACATTCACTGTGCTCAAAATGTGGTATCTTTGGTGATTCATTCCACACAGGCACATCCAGTGAAGGTATATGAAGACTTAATGTTCTACAGCACAGAAACATGCTATTCAGCCTACTTGTCCATGCAGTCCAAGCTTATCCCTTTTGCCTGAATTGCACTCATATGTCTCAAACCTTGTCTATTTGTAGGAAATGTAACTTGACCAAATGACTTCTGAAAATTAACAATTGATTCTGCTTCTACCACTTTTTAAGGGTATCTACCTGCCAACCCTCGATGTGAAGAAGGTGCTCCTCAGGTCCATTGTAAATCTTTCCCCTCTCACCTTAAATCTATGTGTTTTAGATTTAGATTCACCTCATACAGGAAAAAGACAGAGGCAATGTGTATTATCACAAGAACCATTAATAAAAGCACAAAACAGATATCAACCCTTTCCACTATATTGCATCATAAAAGCATAGCTGATTAAGTAAAAGATGGGGAAGGGAAGAGCAAAAGGGATATAGTAGAAGATAGAGGGAACTCATTATCTGAAATTATAAAATTCTATGTTTTTTCCATTGGATTGTAAACTATTCGGGTGGAATAGGAGGTGTTCTTCTTCTAGTTTGTGTTTCACCACTCTGACAGTGGTCCAGAACATCGTGGGAACAGGTAGGGCATTTGAGATGGCATACAACCGGGAACTCGGGATGGCCATTTGGAGAAAGCATAGATGTTCTGCAAAATTTTCACTATATAAGCATTTGGTGTCACCATTGTAAAGGAGGCTGTATCATCACCCACTCCACCCTGTATGACTTGTCTTCCTCCACTGGACACATTCGATTTTCTTGGTCTATCTCCCTTTGCAACTGCCAATCTACTGCCTCTGTTTCACTACACGTGGACCTCCGTCCTACCCTGTCCTTTTATATTGGCCTTTCTACTACATTTCTCCAGTCTCCAGAAAGGATTTTGGCTCAAAACATTGATCATTCTTTTCTGCTCCCATTGATGTTGCTTGATTAATTGAATTTCTCCAGCAGAGGGTATGGCAAATAGTTGTGAAATATATAAAATGGCTGAAAACACCCATCTATAGAAAATAAACAAGAAGTGAAGGTTCTTAAGGCCACCATGTCTTTTAAAAAGTAAATTATTTGGAAGCATTGAAATACAAATACCAAGAGCAGGGCCTTCTGTCTCGACTGTATTCATAGGATCATAGGGGATCTCAAATATGTACCTGCCAAATGGTCTCACCAAAAATGGGCATCCTTACATCTTGTGGGCTGCTAATTATTTGTGTTATCGCTGTACACAAAAAAAACTTATAAAGTTCAATGTATTTTGATTCTCACAGAGATTCTGCCATTACTTGACAGTGATAAAATAAAGGCTTTTAACTTCCACAGCCTCTGAGTGGCTTGAAAACCACAACATAAACCATGTACAAAGATTAAAATAAAATAGAGAAAATACTCAGGGTTAAGAGTTAAAAGGGACAAATGGAAGAAAGTATAATGATTAGCTTTTAATTTTTGTAAATAATCCCCTATGAACAGTAAAAGTAATTTAGTCAAACAGTCACATGCAGCTTTTGAAAACCCCACGCGTTCCAAATTGACATCGCATTGTGATATGACATCAGTTGGAACCTCCTGAGCCAGTTCGATTAAGCCTCCGGTGAGCCGCCACATGGCACCCCCTCCCCCGACCCAGCAATAGGAGGCTAAACCTGTGGTTCCATTACTGACAACCGCTCTTGGGCTGTCGTCCGCGCCTTCGCATCGGGGATTGTGGCAAAGGTCAATCAAGGTCGAGATGAGCAGGCTTTAGTTGGTCAGTTATGAATGTCTCTGGATTCCCTCCCACTGTCTAGTACACAAGATGTATGATTGTTTCATATCTCTCTGAAGGGGCCCTCATATGGCCTCTGTAAGGGTGGCCTGTGTGCACCTCTAAGCACAAAAAAACAAACTCACAGTCCCGGAGTTCCTTTTGGATGAAATGTGTCATTGTTCCATGCCTTAACCTGGGAACTGGGGCCAATTTTCCTGCAGTATGTCTAAGACTTCAGTCAATGGCACCTCCTGTCCACATGCTGTGGGCACGAACTCCCCAGGTACAATGAGCGAGGCTCCATAAGCCAACTTGGCTAATGAGGATTTGAGATCCTCCTAGGGTACCATTCATATTCCCAGGAGGATCCAGGGCAGCTCATCCACCCAATCAGGTCCCTGGAGGCAGGCCATCAGAACAGCCTTCACGTGCCCATGGAACTGCTCGACTGTGGGTGGTGCTTGAGGGTTATCAAAGTCCTCGTCAGTCAACAAGAGGCAGATATCTTCTGGCATATGCTCTAAAGGCAACTGCTCAAAGAGCAAGCAAGGCTCTAAAGGGGTGTAGTCCCCTAGGACAATGGTATGGAGGAGCCGTGCAGTTCGCTTGCACCATGAGGGACCATAAATCTGAAGAAGGAGGGCTTTTAAGACTTTGATCTTGCTAAGAGCTGGTGGGTTCCAAAGGAAATCCACTACTCATACAGCTGTGTGCTGGTCGAGGGCACTTACCATATGATAGTACTTAGTTTCTACCACTTCTATCTTGCAAATGTGGAACTGCGTCTCAACCTGCCTGAACCAAACCAGGTTGAGTTGCCCAAAAGACAGGCAGTTTGAGTGAAACAGCTGTGTTGTCCATGTTGGGTCCAAAATCCATTTGGGCCCGTTGGGGTCACCAATGTAGCTTTTGCGTCGCAGTACGAAATTAAGAAGGAGAAAATATCAGATGTAGTCAAGTCGAAGTTCAGTACAAGTCGTTTACTCTAACAGTCACGCGCAGCTTTTTAAAACCCCACACGTACCAAATACGTCATCACATTCTGACATCATGACGTTACACTGAACCTTGCGCGCCACTTCAATTAAGCCTCTGGTGAGCCACTGTACTGCTCATTTACAAACGTGCATTGCCAAATCTCTCAAAAAGATACAAAACTTTTGAATAAACAGGTGAACTCTGAAAGCAATTCCCAGATTACTAGACATATATAGAATGCAGAGGTGCCCACCAATTTATTTGTTAATAATATTGAGTACCGATAGCCAATGCACTTACTAGCTTGTAGAGTCATAGAGATGTACAGCAAATAAATTTCCCCTTCTGTGCATTTTCCTCTATTAGAACCATTTCCTTCTATGCCTTTCTATTTAAGTGTCTCTAAATGCTGGTACCTATATCCAATTCCATCACCTCCTCTGGCAGTACAGTCTAGATATCTAACACTCTGTAAAAACATATCCACCATTTCAGTCCAAGGCAAGTCCCTTTGTGTTCTGGATAAGGAAGATGTATAATGTGTTTTTGGACAGAAACCAATTCACCATAGCACAAGCACAGGCTGGAAATGTATGTAGATTCTACCTGATCCGACCCCTCAGAAGAATGCAGGCAAGCTGTCTCATGAAGTTAAAAAGGAAACATCAATAAAGATTTTTTTTCTCTCTGCCTTCTATTGAAAGCGTATTTTCAAATTATATTTCTTTTGATTAAATCTGATTATACACAAGCCATCATTATTTTGATCTGTAGATCATTCCTTCCTTTGGCTTGGCTTCGCGGACGAAGATTTGTGGAGGGGTAATGTCCACGTCAGCTGCAGGCTCGTTTGTGGATGACAAGTCCGATGCGGGACAGGCAGACATAAAAAGTGCAATAAAGCTTACTTGAGATGAGGAGAGTGGTCATGAACTCTTTACTAAAATAAAAGTTATTAGTCACTTCTCTGAAAATAGTTTTGTGGCTAATCATTAGTCTGAATCAATATGGATTATATCATCTAACCAATACTCTGCTTTGCAGTCAATTCTACTCTACCTTAATTGTGTACCTCATCTAAAAGTGTATTAAAGTCTGATTTCCTTTTCCATCTATTTTCATAGAAGCATAGTACAGTAACAGCCTCTGTATTAATATTAGAATTATATTGAGAGACTGTGATGTTATCCAAGTAAGTTCTGCAAAACCTAAGAGCCTACCATCTGGCATTAACCCCATTAGAAAGGACGAGAGAGAGTCTATTTATTATAATGGGGCATAGTTGAAAAGCTGGGAGCAGTGCAGGAGACAGGGGGAATAGTTAATGGTAATAATTTAGTACCTGAAATATCATGCCAGACTTCCTGTAATTTAGGAGTCAATAAAAAGACTATATACATTTACTTGAGAAACCAGTGATACTAAAGTAATTCTTTAAGAAGAAAACTGCTATGGATGACTATTTCTAAACTAAGAATAAATATAGAAAAGTACTATTGAATCCTATTACAGCTTTACTTAAAATGACTTTTCCCACTCTATTTTCAAACTATATCAAATTATTATGTCAGCCTTAACATTTTTAATGCAAATTCAAATCTTGCTGTAAGTCATCAATACATAGCCTTGATTTCACCGGCAAGAGTGCAGTGACAATAATCATTGTGCAAAATCATCATTATTTCAAGCAACAGAACTTTGAAGAACATGATGGAGAAATCTCCTTAAAAGCTTTGCATGTTTACAAAACTGCCAGGCAATTTAAATGTTCCTGAATTTTGTTTATTGTTCAGAAACATTTAAGGTATTAGGAAAGATGCAAATCCTATAAAATATTTTAATATGAATAAAAATAAACCACATGTAAATGATTGAAAGAATAAACAACCTACTGTAATCAAAAAAAATGAAATCTTCTTATATTTATCCCCAGCAGGCCTAGAATCCTAATTGAAATAATTGGGCTCTCAGACCGGGCATAGGATTCAACAGTCTATTTCTTAGGCACTGGTGAAGTGGCAGAGCATGATGGATTGTCAGCAAATTTGTACCTGACTTGTGTGTTGAGTGTGCATGCATTGCGGTCTCAAACATTCACCATGCCAATATTACTAAAATATTATTTGAAGCATAGAAACTAAGTTCAATGAAATTCTGCTCTGCTGTAGACTTTCTGTGAGGGACTGAGGACAGATTCCTGCCTCACATGGCATATAATGATCAGTATAAAGACAGTTTTTCATTTAGTCCTATTCCAGTTTCTTCAATCACATTACACAGCAGCCACCTTCTCAAAGAAGGTACAAAAACAATCAAGGCTCTTCTTCCAAATTGTAACTCTATTGCAAGGCATATGAAATCAGTAAAAGATCCAGAACGATGCTGCCTTAGTGGAATAGCCCACTAAAATTTGGCTCACAAAAGAATAAGGAATTGTTGCTTTTAATGGCTTTGTGGCTCATGCATATTCCAGCAGAAGATGTTGCTTTGACTAAGGAAGGAATGGGGAGCAAACATTTTGCTTTTATGTGGTTTCTGCTATGTGATTTATCCTTTGGTGATTGGGAATGGAATTTGGTGATTTGGTGATTGGGAAAGAATCCCCCCAGAGGTCTGGAAGGCTGGCGGCAAAGCTCTGCATACAAAACTGTATGAGTTTTTCATGCTCTGCTGGGACCAAGGAAAGCTGCCTCAGGACTTTCGTGATGCCATTATCATCACCCTGTACAAAAACAAAGGCGAGAAATCAGACTGCTCAAACTACAGGGGAATCACGCTGCTCTCCATTGCAGGCAAAATCTTCGCTAGGATTCTCCTTAATAGATTAATACCTAGTGTTGCCGAAAATGTCCTCCCAGAATCATAGTGTGGCTTTCATGCAAACAGAGAAACTACTGACATGGACTTTGCCCTCAGAGAGCTCCAAGAAAAGTGCAGAGAACAAAACAAATGACTCTACATCACCTTTGTTGATCTCACCAAAGCCTTTGACACCGTGAGCAGGAAAGGGCTTTGGCAAATACTAGAGCATCTCGGATTCCCCCCCAAGTTCTTCAACATGGTTATCCAAATGCACGAAAACCAACAAGGTCGGGTCAGATACAACAATGAGCTCTCCGAACCCTTCTCCGTTGACAACAGGCTGAAGCAAGGCTGCATTCTCGGACCAACCCTCTTTACTATCTTCTTCAGCATGATGCTGAAACAAGCCATGAAAGACCTCAACAATGAAGACGGTGTTTACATCCAGTACCGCACGGATGGCAGTCTCTTCAATCTGAGGCGCCTGCAAGCTCACACCAAGACACAAGAGCAACTTGTCCGTGAACTACTCTTTGCAGACGATGCCGCTTTAGTTGCTCATTCAGAGCCAGCTCTCCAGCGCATGACATCCTGTTTTGCGGTAACTGCCAAAATGTTTGGCCTGGAAGTCAGCCTGAAGAAAACTGAGGTCCTCCATCAGCCAGCTCCCCACCCTGACTACCAGCCCTCCCACATCTCCATTGGGCACACAGAACTCAAAACGGTCAACCAGTTTACCTACCTCGGTTGCACCATTTCATCTGATGCAAGGATCGACAAAGAGATAGACAACAGATTCGCCAAGGCAAATAGTGCCTTTGGAAGACTACACAAAAGAGTCTGGAAAAACAACCACTGAAGAAACACACAAAGATCAGCGTGCACAGAGTCGTTGTCATACCCACGCTCCTGTTCGGCTCCAAATCATGGGTCCTCTACCAGCATCACCTGCGGCTCCTAGAATGCTTCCATCAGCGTTGTCTCCGCTCCATCCTCAACCTTCATTGGAATGACTTCATCACCAACATCGAAGTACTCGAGCTGGCAGAATCCGCAAGCATCGAATCCATGCTGCTGAAGACCCAACTGTGCTGGGTGGGTTACGTCTCCAGAATGGAGGACCATCGCCTTCCCAAAATCATGTTCTAAGGTGAGCTCTCCACTGGCCAACAAGACAGAGGTGCACCAAAGAAGAGGTACAAGGACTGCTTAAAGAAATCTCTTGGTGCCTGCCACATTGACCACCGCCAGTGGGCTGATATCGCCTCCAACCGTGCATCTTGGTACCTCACAGTTCGGCGGGCAGCAACCTCCTTTGAAGAAGACCGCAGAGCCCACCTCACTGACAAAAGACAAAGGAGGAAAAACTCAACACCCAACCCCAACCAATCAATTTTCCCTGGCAACCGCTGAAACCGTGCCTGCCTGTCCCGCATCAGACTTATCAGTCACCAACGAGCCTGCAGCAGACATGGACATACCCCTCCGTAAATCTTCGTCCGCGAAGCCAAGCCAAAGACAAAGAAAGATTGGGAATGGGTTGGGGAAGGGGTGGTGAGTGAAATTCATCTTTGGAACATTAGTGAAGATTGGGGTTACAGATTGGAATAATCTTTTACACATTGCTCAGTTTTCATTGCTGTTCGGTTCAAAATGACTTCATAATTTGCTATCATCTGTTTTGCATTTATAGCTAAGATGGAACTCAACCTCAAAGTTTTGCAAATTCCTTACCTACATACATACATTTGAAAAATGTTCCCTAATGTTCATCAGAGCAAAGAGAAAAAAAGCTTGTGATTCATGCCACAAATCAACTCTGTATAATGGGCTATTATATCAATAGAAAGCAATTTTGACCTCTCAGTTCAAATCATCATGTCTCTCCTTAATTATTCAATATATTTCCTAATCAACAACTTTCATTTAAAGATTGTCAGAAAAAGAAAAATCACTATTCACTTCTTCCTGTTTTGGCTACTTCCAACCAAGTACCACATTGGAGTTCCCTCCCAAATTCATCTTCTCTACCTTCTCTCCTCCTTCAAACTTTCACTAAATATGATACTTTAAATAAACATTAACAACAAGGATATTAAATTGGCAGAATAGTCTATAATCAGAGGACAGAATTAAAGTGATTGGCAAAATAACCAGAAGCAACATAAGGAAACATTTTTTACACAGCTTGTTTTTATGATCTGGAATGGACTGCCTGAAATGCTGGTGGAAGCAGATTTAATGGTAACTTTCCAAAAGTAATTGGATAAATACTTAAAGAAAAATAATTTACAGGACTACAGGGAAATAAAAGCAAGGGAATGAGTCTAATAGGCTCTACCAAATAGCCAGCATGAGAGACCAAATGGCTTCCTTCTGTGTAATATTATTCCATGATTCTCATTATTTAAGGGTGCATATTTTTCAAAGAAGTGTCGGCAGTTCAATATGGAAGAACCAATGCTTCCCCAAAGAATTCCCAGTTAGTTTGGCTCACCCAACATATGCATGCACTTTCAAGGAAATCCCACACTTCCTGTGAGACCCAGACTCTGTTCCGAAGACTCTCTGATCTAGGATCCTTCATGGAGTTAAGTGATGGAAAATCAACTTCTTGCAATTTCTCCAAAGTTATTCTGAGAGATGTGCCCTTCGAAAAGTGACACCATTGACTTCAAAGTGAAAGAGAGGGTTGGTTAACAATTTTTTCAATTTAATAGAGTATTTAATTATTTCTTTATCTAGTGCTTTGACCAATTTTATATTTTATTTTTAAACAGATTAGTTTGTGACATTCAGTCACCGTGAAAATGTTTACAACCATGCAACAGCCTTTTTTGTTACTCTATGGCCATACACAATAGACTAACTGAATTTTTTGCAGCTTGTTTCATCAGTCAAGATAGTGAATGATCTTCTCTGCTAATCTCAGTCCTTGACCAGACTCTTCCAAAGTTTTCTTTACATCTATGTGAAGTACATTGGGATAATTTATGATGTAACTCTGAATTCCTGTTATATCACACCAAAAATTGAGTTAAATTTGGATCGTTGTAGTTATGCTAATTTAGTGATTCTGGGTTTGGTTTCCAAGGGTAATACATATACAATTCAAGTTTAAATAAGTAAAAGAGTTCCTATTGTTGGTCCCTCTTGGTAGACCCGAGCATCAGGTCGTATGTCTGAGGCTAAAGCAAGCAGGAGCAAGATAGGAAGCTGCCATAAGCCAAATGGATTGTACCTTTGAATGTAGCAGCAGGTAACTCTTCAAACTTCTGTAGTTTCATTTAATAGCTTTAGATTCCTTAGTAATCCCAATGAATGTAAATCAATAAAACACAATTTTACTTTAATTTCCTTTCCACCTACTCTGAACAAAGAACAAACTGGACATTGACGCTCGATTTCCAATGGCACAGAAAAGTCCAAGAGAGAGTCTGGGCAGCACCACAGGCGCCTTTTCTAATGCAGCAGGTTAACTACAATGCATAGACTGTGTAGAATATGCATTCTGATTCTGTCATGATCTAACTGATAAAAGGATGAAGTGCTGTGATGTTAGAAAAGTGCCCACTGAGGCATTAATGGGATTCAGCTTAATAAGGACCATATGTTTGGTCCTTGTCTGAAGCAAAATAAATTTCAAAACATACTTCGAAATGAAAGCAGAATACAATTTCAAAACCCTGGATCCATTTCTTCATAAGCAAATTATAAATGTCACATATCATTACTTTAGTCATGCTTCATAAATTTCTGCATATTTTCCTTTGAAATTTAAATGTTTTGACAATAAACTAGAAAATTTAGAAATGATAAAATGAACTCAGTAGAAAGTTAAACTTCTATATAATTTGTCACTGACTGTTATAGTTTTAATGTAGATAATTAAACAAACATTATTAAATGATCAAGACAAATAACACTGGACAACAAAGATTTTTCTTCCTCAACAATTTTCAGTTTGTTTTATAGATTTTGGGCGACTGATCACGAAAATCGCTTAAAATTTTTCCTATTATGTACCATTTTTAGATATAACCTATTTATGTGATTTCCTGTCATATTTTAAGTCTACTTCAAGCATACAAAACCATGAAGTACAACATGTCATTGAAAATTCATTTTCTGTATTCACACTTGGATTTCTTCCCTGCTAATCTTGGTTCAGACAGTGACAAACATGGTGAAAGGTTTCACCAGGACATTGCCACCATGGAAAAGTGGTATCAGAAAAATTAGAATCCATCAATGCTGACAGACATGAGAGGCATCAAATTCTAAGTACAAATGAAAATTAGTGGCAAAATATTTTAGATCAGTTGAACTAACGCAACGTGTCAGCATCATTGTGCGATTAAACATGCTAAATTTAATAAAAGTTAATTTAATATTTCTCTAAATTCTTATGTAATATAGCAAATCTACAATTATATTTGTGTTCAGCTTGAAGTTGTCTATCATAATCCACAACTTTTTTTTTTCAGGAAGCAAACCTTTAGAAAAAAATTGTTGTCCAGTGTAATTCCACTAACTATCTGAAGTATCATAACATATCATCTTGGACACATTTAGAGATTGAAGCTGAAGATTTTTCTTAAGAGATCAATTCTATAAAATAACAATGGAAGCAAATAAAATTGGAAGATATATTAGAACTAAGCACCTTCGCTCAACTCAACAGTGACAGGGATCTCCCAGTGGCCAAACACTTCATTTTCATGCCCCACTCTCATCCTCAAATGTCTGGCCATGGCCACATGTACTATTCCACCAAGACCACCTGTAAATTGGAGGAACAACACGATTTTCTATCTGGGCATTCTCTAACTGGATGGCATTAACATCAACTTCCAGTTCCTGCTATCCTACTTTCTGTTCTCCCTCCTTTCCCTTTCCCTTTATCTTCTTTCCTCCAGCTCTCCACCCCCTTTACCTCTCTGTTTGCTGGTGTGCCCTCCATCCCTTATCCACCTATTACCTACTCCATTTGAGACCGTGCTCATCCCCTGCCCCTCCCCCCTACCATTTTGTTTGGCTGCCTGCTGACTGTTTTTCATACCTTGTTGAAGGGGAAAAGCCCAAAAAGTTGGGTATATGCCTTTATCTTTACTATATGATTTCAGATTTTCAGATTTATTGTCATGCATGACATCACATACAACCCAGAGTTTCCTTTATCCTGCAGGCACGGCAGAATTACCACTAATTGATAGTGTAGAAAATAATGAATGTAAATAAACTGACTGTGCAATACAGAGAGAGAACAAAAGAAAATCAATGAAATGCACAAGTAAGAGTCCTTAAATAAGTCTCTGATTGCATTGAAAGTCTGATGGTGCAGGAGTAGCAACTGTTCCTGAATCTTGTGGTGCGAGTCTTGTGGGACCTATACGTCTTTCTTGATGGCAGCAGTGAGAACAGAGCATGTGCTGGGTAGTGAGGGTCTTTGATGATTGCTGATACCCTCCGACACCAGTGTTCCCTGTAGATATACTCAATAGTGGGGAGGGTTTTGCCTGTGATATCCTGGGCACTACCTAGGAGGGCTTTGTGCTCAGGGGTATTGGTGTTCCCATACAATACCAGCTGATCAGCACACTTTCCACCACACCACAATAGAAATTTGCCAGGATTTCTGGTGTCATACCAAACCTCTAAAAAGCCCTGAAGAAGTAGAGGCGCTGTGATGTGCTTTCTTCATGATGCCATTGGTGTGCTGGATCCAGGAAAGATCCTCCAAAATAGTGACTCCCAAGAACTTAAAATTTTCTCACCCTCTCCACCTCTGATCCTGGATTGTAAACCTCTGGCTTTCCTTTCCTGAAGTCAACAATCAGCGCCTTAGTTTTGGTGACATTGAGTGCAAGATTGTTGTTGGTGCATGATTCAGCCAAGTTTTCAATCCCCCTCCTCTATGCTGACTCATTCCCTTCCTTTATACAACCCACTATTAGTGTATCATCAGCAAGTTTGTACATGGTGTTACTGTCGTACCGAGCTACACATTTGAATATGTAAAGTGAGTAAAGCAGGAGGCTAAGAACATATCCCTGTGGTGCTCCAGTATTGATGGAGGTTGTGGAGAAGTTCTTACCAATCTTCACTGATTGTGGTCTGGAGGTGAGGAAATCCATGATCCAATTGCACAGTGGGGTATTAACACCAAGTTCTTGGAGTTTGATGATCAGTTTTGAGGGGATGATGGCATTAAATGCCAAAATATAGTCAATAAAGAGCATCTTGATGTATCCATCTTTGTTGTCCAGGGATTTGTGAAGAGCCTGTGAGATAGCATCTGCCATAGACTTGTTTCTACGATAGGTGAACTGGAATGGATCCATGTCACTGCTCAGACAGAAGCTGATATATTTCATCACCAGCCTTTCAAAACACATCATCACTGTTGATATAAAGAGCACTGATTGACCATTTGAGTTTCTCCAGCTTTTGTGTTTTTACTTGAGCCATGCCTCCTTTCTTTGCTGACTATCAAACATGTTAAGAACATTGAATACTTCAAAAACTTACTGAGATTTTGAAACATTGAAAATTTTCTGAAATTATTTCATCAATTAGAAACTTTAATACTCAAAATTATTGCAAAATTAAAAAAATCTAAAGATAGAATACCTCATCCAGTGGGCAGATTCCCTACCACAAGTATTTAGGAGTTGCAGAAAGTTCATTCTCTGTCTTTAGATTTATAAGAAGTCTTCCACTGGAAAAGAGACATGTGACAAGTTTTGGTATTTCCATGATTCGGCTGGACTCTTAAACCTCTTGACACTTATGGGCACTTGGTACAAAACTGCAAACAATCCACAACAAGCCCTGCACTTTCTAAAAAAAAATTCTTAGAAATTCTTATGTGCGTTTGTCAAAGCATGGAATAAAACTAAAGGTTTTCCCATATTCTCCGATATAAAACCTACGACCCAAGGACCTCGCTGCCACGTCCCAGCTTGCTTGGCCACGGCACACGAACCATGGGTGTAAAGGGTGGGGCCAGTACTGCGCACACTGCACTCCACCTAAAAGCTCCTTTGAGCAGGCCTGAGGACAGGTCCACGTCCTCCCCCTCCACGTCCGACTGCCTAAAGAAATCTCTTGGTGCCTGCCACATTGACCACCGCCAGTGGGCTGATATCGCCTCAAACCGTGCATCTTGGCGCCTCACAGTTTGGCGGGCAGCAACCTCCTTTGAAGAAGACCGCAGAGCCCGCCTCACTGACAAAAGGCAAAGGAGGAAAAACCCAACACCCAACCCCAACCAACCAATTTTCCCCTGCAACCGCTGCAACCGTGCCTGCCTGTCCCGCATCGGACTTGTCAGCCACAAACAAGCCTGCAGCTGACGTGGACATTTACCCCTTCCATAAATCTTGGTCCGCGAAGCCAAGCCAAAGAAGAAAATGAAAATTGTAGGGAAATATGCTGAAGAAGCTTTAATATAAAGATACTATTCTAGCATATATTTCTCTTCTCCCACCCCACATATCACCACCCCAACTTTCTCCACCCACTCATCCCCCCACACACAAAAAGATGTTGCTCCATGTCGTGGGTCCCAGGGACCCTCCACAACCTTGTTCAAGAAACCACTGTTCAAATACACAGTATTGGCAATCTATTCAACAATGGGCAGTGTGATATGAATGTTGGAGTTGGAAAGAGAAAAATGATCACAATTTCAAAATGGGTCTCTCTAGTCAGAGGATAGAATTGTGTAGTAGCAACACTTACCTTTCCCTTTCCAGGCTAAAGATTGCAAGAGAAATTATAGATTTCCAACTAATATTCTGGGTGAAATCAGTTACCTCAGTACAGATTAGATAACAAATTTGGATCCATTCAGTTCTGGAAGCCACAAAGCCACCCAATCCACAGAATGTTTTACAATTGCTTTAAAGCATCTGCAAAAGCCAAAACCTTGAAACCATTAAAGAAACAATTCAGTATCATAGTGTGAAAGAATAAGTTTAATGAATACGTTTAACATAGGGTTAATGATTTAGGTGAGAAAATACAGTAGCTGCCTGCAAGATGGTGTAGTGAGATAGTAACTAACTCCATAAGAATGTCAATACAACCTGACATTTCCCAAACATCTGTGGACATGGCAGGGGAGCATGATATTGTAAACACAAAATTACCAGGTTTGAGAATTGTAAGGGTCTCATGCAGACCCCTGCCCAATGATGTATAAAGGTACAATGAAGACTCCATTACTTTGAGTGGGGATTCAGTGTAGAGAACAAGTTACTAAACTCTTTCTTTTATCACCCCTCACTCCCTCTAGTATAACCAATGCTAAATAAAGAAATTGTTGTATGCTTAATTAATTCTGCTGTTTCTGCTGTTTGTTTTATTACAGTGCAGGCTGACTTTAACAATAGCATAGAAATTGTAGGCCATAGTTTTCAAAGCTGATGCAGTGTAATGGGCTGAAACCCCCTCTTAAGTCTGAATTCAATAATTCTATTAATAGTCCATATAGTCGTTCCCGTTGTCTTCTGAGCAGGAATTGTTCTGCATACTCTCCAAATTCCCGAATTTAACTGGTCTAGATCCATTCATTCAGCTCTCTTCACTCTAGAGTACAGCAATGTAGACTAGATGGCACCAATTAAAATGTCTAGATAGTCTGTGATAGGTGGCAAGCCCAAAGTTAAGATTTGCCAGCTGTAAATAGCGTAAGAATATCCCTAACTTCCAGAAACATATAAAAACAATATTAATTAAGTAGGAACAGTATTAATTTTGTTCAAAAATACATGTAAAACAAAAATAATGATAAACAATAAAGCAAAGGAGAATAAGCTGTAATTTATTTACCCATTTTAGTCATAGATTCTTTTTTATTTACACCATCTCAAATCATCTCCAAGTCTCCCTTAGCACTGTGTTCAAAAAGCAATTCCTAACATAATGTCTAATGCTGGGGAATCCAACAAAGACCATTCCTCATCTCTGGACTGGCTTCATGGAGATTCAAACCATGTGGTGAACTGATCATTTTCTCCCTTTCATGTAATTGAGCAGGGCTATTCTATTGAAAATTTAAAATTCTCCACAACAGTTTTGAAGATTACCATTAAAGTCTCTTTTACATTTCTCTCTATACTTAAATATTCCTGTATCCCAGAAAGATTGAACACCATTTCTACTTTGAAATCTGCCATTTCCCCACTATTTTGGGATCCAAAGATTGTATAATTATTCCACTTGTAGATCCCTCCAGTAGCATGCCATTCTTATCACAATATTGCAAACACTGAAGCATTTATTTAGTCCATATCATGCCAACATAATGATTTTAAAAAATCTTTAAGTCAGAATTTATTATATTTTCTATTGGTTTACAAAAAAATTCTGTTGGTTTACACTCCCCTATCCTTTTGTTCCCCACATTTTCTTCTTGCTTCAAGTATAGATATTTCACTTGTCCAAGCTATTGTTAAACCAACCTCTTCCTACTTATAACCATATTATCCTCTTCTAGATATTATCAGCATATGCTGAATTGATCTCTTAGTTTTCAGACATTGGTTGAAACATTCATTGGAATTCTGAAATCCAGCATTTTGTTTTGCATTTTCTTTTATGTTCTTTAGTTCAATATCCTAGAGCTATGGAAACTTTCTTTTTATGAGGACCATTTTATTTTAAATGGTCAGAGCATTAAAAAAACTGTCATAATGAAAATCAATGAAAATACTTCAAAATAATTTCCATCTGTTTTAGGTTTAGCAAAGAAACACTGTAACCTCATTGTGGAAATTATACTTTTATATAACTAACAAATAGCATGGCATGAGATTTGTGTACCAATCAATAAACACCAACCTCTTCAATTTCAACCTATATTTCAGCTTCAATTCATTAATGATATCAGTATAGACAAGGGAAACAAAACTTTAGCCAAAAAGGCTGAAATTCAGCAGGCCACTGTTTATCTGACAAAGAGACTGTGTATCTGGAATATGCAGGTACAGTCTCAGTTTTGCCAAGTTCGTGCTGCATCACTTCAAATACTGATACCATTTTCAACATTAACTTAATAGTGCAAACAAGATCATTTCAAATCTCTGTAATGAAAATGAAGAACTACCAACAAATATCTGAAAAAATGTTTGACTGTGACTGCCTGGTGGGGCGTGAAGCCCTGCTTTCATAACAGTTTCACAGTTTTAACTAAGGGTTTTGTATACTGAACGTGCCCTTATCTAACTGACTGAGTGGTAATGTGGAACATATGTCCAAAAGAAAGTATCTCAAATTGTTAATATGGCAAATGACTTTCATGGCATCAGAGTGTGTCCAATTTCGTTGGGTTTTCAAATGAAACTTATTCACCCATATTAGCAGAAGTTTTGATGAATCCCTGTCAGACAAAGTAAATAAAGTAATTTCATGTGAAGTTTACCAGTTGTTCCTCAGAAATCAACTTCTCACTCCTTTTCCTTCTAGATTGTGTCACTTAAAGCTAAACCAAGACTTTCCCTTAGTGTTGTCCTCTATCTTCAACCTGAATAATCTTCTGCCAGGTGACTCAGTTAGTGTAGTAGTTAGACGACAGTTAGTGGGATGGCTGTTAGTCAGACGATCGGTCTGTGTGTAGGTGCTCACCTGGCAGCTTCAGCGGGCAGAAGGCTGAGTTGGTGCCTGCACTATCATGAGGAACTGTGTATTAGTGTGCTCACCCAGCGGCTTCATTTAGAAAAAAGGAGACCGAGTTGTTTTGTCCAGGGCCACCAGCTCTGTTGTCCTGACAGCAGTTGGTGACACTCTAACTCCTAGAGAGTGTGTGTGCTTGACCTGTGCTTCTTCAGTCCCCTTTTAAGAGGGGGACTTTTCTGTGGCAGAAGTTACTTGACAACCCAAGATAGGGTTTTAGAGGAGAAGACTTGTGTGACAGAAGGACACTTGGCAACCCTAAAAAAAAGAATTTGGAGGTGCAGACCTAGTGTTAGTGACTATATGAAAATTCCCTTTGTGAAGAAATTAAATGTGGTCATTACAACATTAGAAAACTCAGAAAAGTCTCTCATATTCCCTTGCCAAGGTAAAGTCACGTCTGCAGTTATCTCTCTCCACGTCCAACTAAAAGATGTGTGCACAACAAAATGAAAAAATCTATGCCTGGAGACCAGATTCTGTGGACTGTTCTTTTGACAGACTGACTTGATGAGACTGACTTGCTGTTTTGTTTTGGGAGGTTTATTTCGGACCTGGACTGTAATGGTCTGGAGTTTTTTTTCTACATACACGTTATGAATATCTGTTGTTAGTATATAGTTGCCATAAAGGCTTATGTTCGCGTGTAAAGTTTATTGAGTTAATTCTATTATAGACAATTGTTAATAAATTTTGAGTTCAACTTAACCCAGCTGTTTATGCATCTCTCAGTTTCTGCTGATGAGGCGTAACATTACAGGAACCATAGCATTTTAAGTAGAGGAAAAAGCTGAGGAGTTATGCCAAATCTACATAAAATACTCTTTTGGTTTTAAGTATTGTATCCATATCTGGGTAGCACATTGGATTTTTTTTTTCCAGAGGGCATGAAGAAGAGATTTACTGGAATGGTTTTGCAAATAAGATTCTAGTTACATTGATGCACTGTATTTGTTGGGTTATTCCTTAGCGTTGAGAATACTAAGAGAGAAATTGATGGAACTGGCCTAGAAATTCTTTGAAGTCAGGAAAATTGCATTAAATAAATACTGTACATATTTCATTGTTTAAGTGGATGCAAGCTACCTCAGGATTCTCCAATTTTATTTGAAAACCTAAGATCCTCTTCTCCAGAAATCTGCAAGTCAAAAATGTGTACATGAACATTGTGGAAATGGCACTCAGATATATATTACTGGATACCATCATGGATATTGAGACATCACCATGAATTCATGTATGTAAGGGACAGAGTAGCAAATAGTAAAATCACAGAATTTAGTGAATGTCCAATGAAATCCATATTTCATTTTTCATATTCTATTATATTGATTAGAACATACGAATGTTATACCACACAACTGAAGTTTTAGGCCATGATTTCTGGTAGATGAAGGGTCAAAAACTAAGAGTCACAGATTTAAAGTAATTGGCAAAAGAGCAAGAGGTGATTTTTGTTTAAGTGATAAATATTTAGAATATACAATATAAATGGTCTGATAATATGGATGTTTGGAGTCAAGAGTGGTCTTCAATCATAAATAACTGGACTATAATATTTTTAGAGATATGGGGAAAGAGTGGGGAATTACGACAAACTTGACTCTTCTTCAAAGAGGCAACAAAGATTCAAAAGTCAAGTGGCTTTCTTCTTAACTGCATTATTATATGATTGAATGACTCTGGCTCCCTGTGCTTTGAATTTAAGTATTTTGGTCTTGAGTTTAAATCTCTTCATGGTTTTAACATTTTCAGTACTACATCCCATCAAATTTTCCATGCAATTATTTTATTTCCCCAGTCACAAACTCAACAATCCTCCAACTCAACAACTCCTCATTCCTCAACCCCCATTTCCCATTCCTTCATCCATTAATAGCAGCAATGCCTTCACATCTCTCAGCCCTACTCTCCATCACCCTATTCTATTACAAAACAGTCCTCACTACTAACTTCTTTATCCAAACCACACCATCTCCTCTAAATTTCTGTCTTGTTTCTGATATCCATTTCTTTAAGAATGCTATTGGGAATGCCTTGGGCAATTTCCATGTCAAAGATTCCTATATAAATACAAACTGTAATTGCTATTGCTAATATCTCCCATGTTCTTCTCAAGCATTCAGTTTACTCCTGTCTCATCCATCTTTTCAATCTACAAGTAGACCCCAACTTACAATGGAGTTTCGTTCCAGGACTCACATCGAAACTCAAAACAACACTGACGTCCCCGCTCCTGCCACTCTGTGAAGCACCTGAGTACATATTCTGACATGAAGTATCACACAAATATGGTCTTGAGAATAGCATAATGAATTTTACTCTGGGATTTAATATCCCACTCCTGCTGGGAGCCCAACATTCCTGCTCCTGCCGGTAGACCACGGTCCCTACTGTCCTTGTAGTTGCTATTTATCTTAGAGCAATACTTATTTTACTTTGATAGTTCATGGTCTAAATTTGACTTCGAGAAATGTTTTCAGCATTTTCACTGGAATCATTTATTTAGTTCTCAGTCATCATAAAATGTCATACAAATCACTAACATGTCATATCAAAGATGTGTTTATAGCTTTTTGAAATTCCTTTCAAATCCTTCTAGATTATGTCTACCTCATGACTTCGCAGATTTACTTTTCTAGCAACTCAGCAGTTTCCTTGCACTCTGGATTATCTTCAAATACATCACTTCTTCCAGTCCTATCCATAGTAACATAGACAATTGCTCTTTATTTTTATAAACTAGCATTAGATATAATTATTTATGAAACTTACAATTCCCACCTAGATGTTTTGAGTGAGATTGTATTGAACTTACAAAAGCAAGCCATTCAACCGAATATACCCAGATCAACATTTAGTTTCTACATGAACAAACAGTTCTAATTACGTTTACCCATCATGTTTCCACTGCACTTTTGCTTTATTTTTGTATTACTTAAGAACAAGTTGACTCGCTCAGATAGCACAAGACAAAGCTTTTCCTTACATCCTGTACACATGACAATAAACAATTAAATTCTATATTTATTGTCCCAAACTTTAATCACTGTATAAGTGGATGCAAGCTACCTTAGGATGCTCCAATATAATGGTTGTAATATAAATATTAACATTGAAACTGAATTCTACCAATATACAAAACTGAGTCTTGTAATCACATGGCAGAGAAGAAAGCCGCATGAGCCACCACAGCTATGCTAGCCATTTGAGAGCCGCATGAGCCACCACAGCTATGCTAGCCATTTGAAAGCCGCATGAGCCACCACAGCTATGCTTGCCATTTGAAAGCCGCATGAGCCACCACAGCTATGCTTGCCATTTGAAAGCCGCATGAGCCACCACAGCTATGCTAGCCATTTGAAAGCCGCATGAGCCACCACAGCCATGCTAGCCATTTGAAAGCCGCATGAGCCACCACAGCTATGCTAGCCATTTGAAAGCCGCATGAGCCACCACAGCTATGCTTGCCATTTGAAAGCCACATGAGCCACCACAGCTATGCTAGCCATTTGAAAGCCGCATGAGCCACCACAGCTATGCTAGCCATTTGAGAGCCGCATGAGCCACCACAGCTATGCTAGCCATTTGAAAGCTGCATGAGCCACCACAGCTATGCTAGCCATTTGAGAGCCGCATGAGCCACCACAGCTATGCTAGCCATTTGAATGCCGCATGAGCCACCACACCTATGCTAGCCATTTGAAAGCCGCATGAGCCACCACAGCTATGCTAGCCATTTGAAAGCCGCATGAGCCACCACAGCCACGCTAGCCATTTGAGAGCCGCATGAGCCACCACAGCTATGCTAGCCATTTGAATGCCGCATGAGCCACCACACCTATGCTAGCCATTTGAAAGCCGCATGAGCCACCACAGCTATGCTAGCCATTTGAAAGCTGCATGAGCCACCACAGCCACGCTAGCCATTTGAAATCCGCATGAGCCACCACAGCTATGCTAGCCATTTGAAGGCTGCATGAGCCACCACAGCTATGCTTGCCATTTGAAAGCCACATGAGCCACCACAGCTATGCTAGCCATTTGAAAGCCGCATGAGCCACCACAGCCATGCTAGCCATTTGAAAGCCGCATGAGCCACTACAGCTATGCTTGCCATTTGAAAGCCGCATGAGCCACCACACCTATGCTAGTCATTTGAAAGCCGCATGAGCCATTTAATGGGGTGCTCTTGTAACTTTTCCCTCTTCCTTATCCTTACAGTCATTTTATTTGGCATGTTTGTCTAATGAATGTTGAACCAAACATTATTATTAAACCTTTTTTACTTTAATTTCTGTGGCATAAAAAAATTGTTGTTGATCATTTGTTCAAAATATTATTAATGTCTGCAAACAATACTCCTAAATTGCAATACATTCTTAACAGCCATCACAGTGTTTTTCATTTAATAAGAAAAAGGTCATTGTGGCCTCATTGCCTTTTACAGTGATATTTTTCCCAGTCTACATTAAAATAAGAGGTTATCACTGTTCTGAAGTTCTTGCATGCACATAAGTGGGCGTATAAAATGTTCTGAGACTCAAACACTTAATCAGTGATTATATATCATCAGTTGGACTAGGTGACACTACTACCAGGTAGTCCCATCTATTTATCTCATCTTGGACATCAAGAAAATGATAAAAACGACACTAACAGCCAAAATCTGTACACTCATCTCAGTGCCCTTGCAGTCCTTTCTAATGTGTGGAGATACATTCTTTAACGTTTCTCAATGAGGCAAAAAAATTATTTTCAACATCTCAAAAGCAGAGTAGGGGTAAAATTGATGATGTCACATACTTAACATCTAAATCAATAATTATTTTGTTCAATTTGAAGTCAGTGAAACGTTCTCCCACAGATCTGTGATTTGCTTCAGCAATGAATACATTTGCTATTTTCTAGCATTTGGAAGAATTTTTGTACCTTGAGTATTACATGATGATTCCTGAGTCCAGTTAATTAAGGAACTATCTGGTCTATCCAATGAGTTGTCTGAAAAATTTATAGATCACTAATCACGGTCAGAGTGCAACTACTGTTACTATTTCTAATGTCTCTAAATTCTAATGTTACTACATTAAACCAAAACATAACATGGATAGCCCAGTGTCAGGCCATTTCAGAACACAGTTGTTCCATATCAGACAATTATGGAATGGAAATATTCTGTATATGTTGACAGAAGACCTAGGTAACATCGTAGGTCTATAAGGAAATCTCATTTCCCTGTCATCGGCTAATATAGTTCCTTATAATAAAACACATGCCGATATTGAAACATTTGTTAAAGATTTGGATAAAAAAATTTTTAAAAACAGGGTTGAAAGATAAATTATCAATTTTAACTCCATTGTATAATAATCAGCTTATTCCTTTTTCAAAGTTGAATAATCATTTAAAGATTTGGGATTCTAAAGGTAGAAAGACAATACAAGATTGTTTTGTAGAGGGGCAATTTCTTTCTTTTAATCAATTGAGAGAAAGATTTGATATACATGTAAATTCTTTGTTTGCATATTATCAACTTAGAGCTTTGATAATACCTACTTTATCGAGATTTGAATCTTTGATTTCCTTTATACCGAAAAAGGGTTATATTTCAGTTACGTATAATTTGCTTTGAGTTTTGTGTGCTGCACCATTTCATCAGATGCAAGGATCGACAATGAGATAGACAACCAACTCGCCAAGGCAAATAGCGCCTTTGGAAGACTACACAAAAGAGTCTGGAAAAACAACCAACTGAAAAACCTCACAAAGATAAGCGTATACAGAGCCGTTGTCATACCCACACTCCTGTTCGGCTCCGAATCATGGGTCCTCTACCGGCACCACCTACGGCTCCTAGAACACTTCCACCAGCGTTGTCTCCGCTCCATCCTCAACATCCATTGGAGCGCTTACACCCCTAACGTCGAAGTACTCGAGATGGCAGAGGTCGACAGCATCGAGTCCACGCTGCTGAAGATCCAGCTGCGCTGGATGGGTCACGTCTCCAGAATAGAGGACCATCGCCTTCCCAAGATCGTGTTATATGGCGAGCTCTCCACTGGCCACCGTGACAGAGGTGCACCAAAGAAAAGGTACAAGGACTGCCTAAAGAAATCTCTTGGTGCCTGCCACATTGACCACCGCCAGTGGGCTGATAACGCCTCAAACCGTGCATCTTGGTGCCTCACAGTTTGGCGGGCAGCAACCTCCTTTGAAGAAGACCGCAGAACCCACCTCACTGACAAAAGGCAAAGGAGGAAAAACCCAACACCCAACCCCAACCAACCAATTTTCCCTTGCAACCGCTGCAATCGTGTCTGCCTGTCCCGCATCGGACTTGTCAGCCACAAACGAGCCTGCAGCTGACGTGGACTTTTTACCCCCTCCATAAATCTTCGTCCGCGAAGCCAAGCCAAAGAAGAAATAATTTGCTACAAGATAGTATGGATAAGTCAGATTGGGAGAAATCTAAACTTAAATGGGAGAGTGATTTAGTATTTATTTTTCCTGATGATGACTGGGTGAATATGTGTCAGGACAATGTAATTAAATTGTCTAATGTAAGATATGGAATGGTTAATTATAATTTTTTACATCAATTATATTTGACCCCGGAAAAGCGAAAAAAATATGGGTTTAGTAATTTGGATTCTTGTTTTAGATGTGGCTCATGTATTGGAACTTTTCTACATGCCGTTTGGACTTGTGTTAAAGTTCAATCATTTTGGCAAGGAATTAAAGTAGTTTTGGAAAAATTATATAATTTTATACAACCGTTAGATCCAATGATTTTTTTGTTGGGAAATTTATATCCGTTAAGGGGAATGGGATTGGACAAAATTCAAATTGCTTTTGTATCTTTGGTGTTATCAGTAGCGCGTAAATGTGTTGCTAGTACTTGGAAAGATGATACTGAGATTAATATTTCACGTTGGCATAATGAATTGAAAGTATGTATTGTTATGGAAAAATTTACTTATAATTTACATGATAATTCTTCTTCTTTTGTTAATAAGTGGTCTCCTTATTTGAAATATATACATTTAGATATACTTTGAAATGTGATTAACATTTATAATATTTTCTTTTTATATATGTATAATCTATATTTTTTTTCTCCCCTTAAGGGAGGGTAGGGTGGAGTGTTAATGTAAAATCCTTTTTTTTAATTATTTCTATACTGTATGTTATGTTTTTTTTCTATCTTTTAAATAAAGTTTGAAAAAAACAAATAAATAAATAAATAGAACACTTGGTCAGACAAAATCTGTGGATAAAGTTACACTTATTATATTGGTAGTTCGCCATTTCGAAAAAGACACATTGTTCTGCAGTTCATCTGTGGATATTAAGTTGACTTTGCAGTCCCAGTCTGGAAGTGTAGAATCTAGCACAATGAGGGCACTGGAAGTCTGTTTTTGTAATAACTGTGGCTGCTACTTTGTGACGCCATTCACTGTTTTCCATCAGCGCCCGTCTTCAAAACTTGTGTAGGCTTCATAGCACAGGGCTTGCCAATGGGATCTGTCAGCTGTAGTGCATGTCAAAAGAACCAAAGACTTGTTAATCCAAACCAAGGCTTTTATTAAATAAAAGACTGGAGCATATCACAAGTAGGTCGACCAGTCCAGAATGACCTGGTCTGGCTAGGAGCAATCCTTTAAGACCTGCCAGTAGGTGTGGCTACACACACTGCCAATCACAGTCATCCTACATGACCATCTGTACATATGTACATTGGTGATAGAATCTGTACCATCACATCAGCAGAGTAGGGTTTCCTTCACAGGATCTTTATAGCACTTGCGTGGACACAATATTTACACTATAGATAAATAACCCTTCATTATAATTCCCAGATCAAGGATGATAAGTATTAGATATACATATGCAATGCTAAGATAGATTCAACTAACTCCGAACATGGATGAGATTAAATTTAATTGCTATGTGTACCAGACTTTTGCAAAGATAACTTGAGTGATAAGACCATAAGAAATAGGAGCAAAATAGGCTATTCAGCCTACTGAGTCTGCACTGCCATTCTATCATGAGCTGATCCATTTTTCCACTCAGCACCACCGCCCAGCCTTCTCCCCATAACCTTTGATGCCCTGCCTAATCAAGAACCTATCAATCATGGTCCAAATACACCCAATGACCTGACCTCCACAACTGCCTGTGGCAACAAATTCCACAGATTTACCATCCTCTGGCTGAAGAAATTGATACACATTTCTTGTTCTAAGCAGACCCTCTTCAATCCTGAAGTTGTGTCATCTTGTCCTAGGCCCTCTCACCTTGCGAAACAACCTTTCTACATCTACTCTGTCCAATGCCTTTCAAAATCCAAAAGGTCTCAAAGAGATTCCTCCTCATTCTCCTAAATTCCAATGATTACAGGCCAAGAGCTGTCAAACACTCTTCAAATGATAACCCTTTCATTCCCAGAATCCTCCAAGTGAACCTTTTTGAACCTTCTCCAAAGTCAGCACATCTTTTCTCAAATAAGGAGCCTAAAACTGCTCTCAATACTCCAAGTGAGGATTCACCAGTGCCTTAAAAAGTATCAACATCTTATTTGGAAATCAAATGCACATTTAGGAAGGGAGAGATGGCATACTGAATTACACTCATGTGTTCCACTTGAGAAAATAACTTATAATTTGCATAACTCTCTGAAAGTTTGCCACACTGATAATCCTTAACTCCAGTATTACGTGAAATTAGAATTTTTTTGGCATTCTCCTTATCTTATACTTTTTTCTTTTTATGCTAAGGTTGGATGGGTGGGTGGGGGTGGGGTGGAGGGAGGGATAAGGAAATTTTATATATATATATATATATATATATATATATATATATATACACACACCACTATTATTTTTTCAATTTCTTCATTAATAATCGTAGATGTGGTTTTAAAATTCTTAAATAAGATATTTTAAAAGTCTCAACATCCCTGCATTCTTGTCTTGAGTCAAACAGAACTATGATGCCCCTTGCAGTATAGTTGATGTAGTTACCCCTTTTCTAAGTGTGTATAAAACTTAAATACTAATGCAATCAGCTGATAGTCCCAAATATTATTGCATTGATATTATATGGCCCACATGAAGCGATTAAAAATTGATCAGTGATTTTTCTCAGAATTTCTTCTGCATGTTATATACATATATGCATAGAGACTTACAGAATGGTAACAGCCCCTTTTTGCACATGAGCCCATGATGCCCCATATACATCCAATTAACCTGGAGTACATGGAGGAAACCCATGCAGACACAGGGAGAATATACAAACTCCTTACAGTTAGAGCTGCATTCAAACAGAGGTCATTGCCGCTGCAACAGTGTTATGCTAAGTGCTTTGCTAACCGAGCCACCCACTTGCAGCCTTTGTAATGGCCAATAAAATCCTGCAAAGAATATGGTACACAGTATTTCATTATCCTTCACATATTAGGAGGTACATAGAATAGAGGCAACACACTGATCTGGCATCATAAATTTTTGATAGTAATACTGGCATCGATACCGTGAGAAATGTGGCATTTAGAAAATAAACACAAGTATTATTTAATACAGCTTTTTAAATTTGTACAAATTTTTATGACAAACCAGCCCACACCACCTCATCCTTGATGTGTGATTTTATTTTGCTGCGGTAACCAAGGCATTAGTCAAACTAGTCAAGCTAATGAATTCCTGGCGGTCAGAACAGAATGCTACCTTATCTACCCTGCAGGAGAGTGATCACCAAAAACAAAGGCGTAAAACCTCTGATATCAATCCAGGATCCCTGAATGTGATTCCATATAAACAGATTATGTATGCTTTGCGAAAACAAAACTTTTATTCATTATCATCCAGGATGAATTCAATGCAAAAAGTCACAATGGGGTTTAATTGATGGCTAAATGACTTGTGAGATATTATTAATGCATTTCACAGCCTGCTTAATATAAGGTGAGGTGCCACATTAAGTACAATTCCAGAACGTTTCAGTAACTCTTAGTAATCTTCTCTAACTTTTCCATTGTAGTCTGTCTATGTTGAATAAAAAGCTTGGAAAAAAATCCACATCTATTGGAAATAGATTGGGAAAACAGGAATATCAAAATATCTCTCTGTACTATTGAAACATCATTTTTTTTCTGCACTAAATGTAACTGTGAATATTTATTTATTTATCGATCTATCCTTTCATATGTATTATCACTTTTTGTGTCTTGTAGTAATTTAATATATACTAGTCTAGTCATTTAAGTTATACTATTGTAATTGGTGCATCTTACATACCAGTTTGGCTTCTGCAAGAAAGAATTTTAGTGCTGTGACAGATTATGTTAATATTTTATATTGTAGATGTTTTAAAAGGAGATAAATCATGGCAGGTTTTTTTTAGTGTAGGTCACATACAAACACTTCAAAACAGATCTCATTTAAAATGCCAGAGCTCTGCTCAAACCAGACAGTCCAGGCTCTGGGTGCCTTTGCAAAAACATTGAACAATGCCTATAAGGACTTTACAAGTAGGTGTTAATTTGACATGCTGTGGAGTAATGGATTATTGCATTGGAAAGTAACATATGAACAGACTCAGAAGATTGGGTCCGGTTCTGCATTCTGTCTGTTCTAAGAGGGTCATGTGGTTTTCTCTGAGAGAGAGAGAGAGAGAGAGAGAGAGAGAGAGAGAGAGAGAGAGAGGGTGGGGGAGGGAGAGAAAGAGAATTCAGTTTTACAGTTCAGCAGCAGCAGCTGGGACTGGAACAGGACAAGCTGGCAAACATGTGGAAAAACCCCAGTTTGAAGAGGGGTTATGAGTTCTTAGTCCTGCCTGGTCAAAGATTTGTGATCCATACAAGAGGAGATGGCTGGTTGTATAATGAAATAAGGGAAACAGAAAAGGAACTCTGTGGTGACGTGAAAGAAAGAGGTTATTATCTAGAAAACACTCTTGGTGCAAGACAATGAAGTGGCTGATCGGAAGGAATCAGTTTGTGTCCTACGAGAAACAAATCTCTCTCTAAAAACCGACAATATCCTTCCTGAGAGGTAACCATTTACCTTTCAAGCACCAAAGCCTAGTGAAGATTCATAAATGTTAAATTCTGTGTGCCCAGTATGAGTATTGCCTGATACTGGTGAACTTGGAGGAGTGAGAAGTGAGATTGGACTGTGAATCAAAGAACTTTTCTGAACTTATACACACATAACATACAAGTGCACTTAGAATTAGAAGGGGGTTAAGTTAGGTTAAGTTCATAGTAATAAGTTAAAGTTTGATCTTGTTTTCATGTTTAAAGATAATTAAAAACAACTTTTGATTAAGTAACCATTTGTCTTAGTGAATATCTATTGCTGCTGGGTTTTGGGGTCCTCTGGGCCCATAACATTTAGGGGCTCGTCCTTTCAGATTGAAAATTGGAGTTTTTGTGATTTATTAGTTAGTTGGTTTTTCCAAGCTAATTTAAAGCTTGTGTGTGTGGAAAACAGCAGCAATGGATGTTAGTACATTTTTGTCACAACCATCACCTGCGGAGCTGCAGAGCAAGATAAAAGAGGATGGTAATTGCTAATGCATTAAAGTTGACTGAAGTCAAGCACTGGATGAGGAAAATACAAATACAGAGGATTATAGTGATATATTTTATAGGTGAGGGAAAATTTGTTGATAAAGACAGAAAATTTTCTGGAGGATAGATCTGTTGAATTGCAATTGGAATTGGAGAAATTGAGGGTGGTGAAAGAAAGAGAAATAGAACTTCGAGTTGTAGAAACAACCAAATGAGACAGAGGAGGCTGAAAAACAAAGAGAGGAAGCTGAAAAACAGAGGAAATATGAGTTAGATGAAACTGAAAAAAAGGAGGGAGGATGATGACAAAGAAAACATGACTTGGAACAGATTGAAAGAGACAGACGGTTTCAATTAGAAAAGCTAAAAATTGAGATGGAAGGAGGTAAGGGGATTGAGGCTGTAACTCCTGGGGAGAGGTTTTTGGCTAGTAGAGAGGTAAATATAGTTCCTTCTTTTGATGAGGGAGATATAGATACATATTTTCAGCTTTTTCCAAATGGTTGCTGAGAACTCAAGATGGCCAAAAGAAAAATGGCCTCTTTTGCTCAAAAGTGTACTGAAAGGAAATGCACAAATTGCATCCTCTAGTTTGACTACAGAGCAAGTGGCAAATTATGATACTGTTAAACAAGCAGTATTAAAAGCTTATGAGTTGGTTCCAGAAGCATATAGACAAAAATTTAGGAGTCTGGTGAAAACGTGGAACCAATTATATATGGATTTTGTTCTGAGAAAATCTGAATGTTTTGACCGTTGGTGCACCTCAAAAAGAATAAATAATGATTTTGACAGATTGAGATAATTGATATTAATTGAAGAAATTAAAAGGTGTGTTCCAAATGAGATTAAATTATGCCTGGATGAGAGCGATGTGGGGACATGGCAACAAATGGCAAAGTTAGCGGATGAATATACCCTGATTCACAAAAACAAATTTCAGAATAGTGGGCCTGTTCAGAAGGTTAATGTGGAGCAGACGAGCAAGTCTGAAATTAAATGTGGGGAGAATGTTAAGAGAATATATGAAGGTAAAGTGGGAAAGGACAAAATATATAATCCATCACACCAGCAAAATCACAATAAGTTGCTGAGGTTCTGAAAATGGCTCAGGCCATCACACATACCCACCTCTCCTCCATTTACAACTCCCACATGCTTTGGAAAAGCAGACAACATATTAAAAGTGTTGCATCTCTCTTCACCACCCTCCTATCAGGAAGAAGAATCAGGAAGTAGATTCAAATGTGTGAGATCACATACCACCAGATTCAAAGACAGTTTATTTCCTGCCATTATTGGACTGCTGAATGACCATCAATATAGTAAAATTATATTGTCTTTGCTCTGCCCCAACTAATCTTTCTGTATCTCCGCACTTTTTTCCATTGTATTTTACTTGCTGTATGAAGATCTAACTAGTTTTGCAAAACAACCTCTTTCAATTTGATACACATGACATTGAACTTGAACTTGTACATTGGAACTCATTCTGAACTGTTTTACAATTTCCTCTGGGCAAGTATACTCCCTCAAGGAGTGTACCTTTCAAAATCTTCTGTAATGTTTAATTAAGGAAAAAAATTCTCACAAGGCATTTATAAAACTGGCCACACAAGGGTCATAGATACAAGTCAATATGATAATAAAATCAGGGGAAGTTTGATTTCTATATCTGTTTAACTGCTCAATTCACCACAAACATTTACAACTGAATTTTCTAATGGCTGAATTGATTTACCAGGCCTCATATCTGGAATCTGATCAGTCTATCACTGGCTGGAACCAACCCAAACTGAACAGATCTCTTTAAATGATTACAGCTATTTGAAATGATGGAGTTCAGGTGACCCATTTCAGTAAATGCACAGGAACAGAGGGGAAGAATTTGAACACTAGCAAGTGATGGTTGAGGGTCCAGGTGTCACCAAATGTAGGAATAAACTTAACTGCAGTTGCAACCTGGTTCCAATCTTGAACTTCCAGGTTTAACTAAAGAACATATGAGTGCGTGCAAACAAACTGCCTGCTAGAGCCAACCAGCCATTAACATGAGTGAATCAGCAATCACCACAAGACCTAAATGTATAATTACATGCAAGTGAGGGATTTTTGATATAAAAGCCATTTGCCTTTAGACTTAATGCCTCTGGCACAGTTGCCTGGCCATCAGAAACTTTCCAGCTAAAATATGATGTGTTTCAGATGCTCAGATTGGCTGATCTCAATAAAGGCTCCATTTCCCCTTGGGTGCATATTTTGCCAAGAGATCTTGACCCCAATGAGTTTGCAGGAAAATTTGGAAGTGATCAGACATTAGCCTTGCATTTTTTTTGTTATTTGTTAACCATAGTGAAAGCCTGCTATGCTGTTATCAGCAGGCTCCCTCAGAGGAGAGAGGATAGGAGTGGGTTATCATAATGGCAAGCTGGGTGTATAGGTAGAAGATCAGCCTCCTTGACCTTGTAGAGAGCAGAGCTTTGAGAAAGAGACATCCCCTTTCTTTTATGCATCTCTCCCTCACCTTCCCCACTGAAAACTAACCTTTATTTCTCTCTTTCCCAGTTGTGATAGAGAGTCACACTCCAGAAACTTGGACTGATTGTCTTTCCACAGATGCTGCTTGACCTGCTGAGCTTTCCAACCATATTTTTATAAGCTTGTGATGAATATGACTGCACATTCTGCATTCTGAGCAATTTACATCAGTATACAAATATTCTTTACTCTTACATTTTAGACCATATATTGCAAATCTAGACTGCAGTAAGTTATCCACTAAGATTTGCAAACTTTCAGAAAATATTTTTGTCAGAAGGTTGCATAAGATTGTCATGAGATTGTCAAGTCCATTAGGAATTCTTTCATGTTTTATAATTATTAATGTGTTTACATTGTAGTTTAATGTGAATGACAAAATATATGTTTGCTGTTAGCTGAGCTATTTGATATGCCAAGCATTTATAAAACTGATTAAATCTACCAGAAGTCTAATAATGATCTGAATGGTAATATTGATGGACAATACAATTCACTAGCCAATGGGAAAATGCAGTTTGATTCAAGCCATTTTCATCTGTTTGAACTCATTCTGCTTTGCCCTGTTCTTCAGTATGATTCAGCAATATGCTCTATACCACATGATGAAACAGAAGTCAATAGCATCAAGAAGTACTCTATGTGTTAACCAACAATGGTAAAAATTCCATTTTAATTTTTAGATAGATTTTCAAAACATTCTCAATGCATAAAGAAATGCTAGATGCTCTTGACCTCTACTTTCACCACGATGAAGTGGCAGAATTGGGAAAAGAAATATGGATCATTGTGCCTGTTAAACAATTACCCCAATATTCACAGATATACGTTGGTACCCAGGCTCTGCATACCCCATTTCAATTTTCACCCTCATGTTGAAATCCCTCCTCCTCACATCCATAATCACCAGAACCAAGGAACTTATTGTTTAATTTGCAAAAGTGATACTGAGGGACCACACATTTGTCTGCATTGATGGAACAAGAGGGGTGGAACCTTCAAGTTCCTGGGAGTCCATACCTCAAAACACCTTTCCTGGAGCCAGTACACTGAGGCAATTGAGAAGTCACCCCAGTGCCACTATTTTCAAAGAAGTCTGAGGAGATTTGCTCTGTTATAGAATACTCTATCAAAGCCATATATGTGCCCTCTGGAAAATATATCGACTGGATGCATTACAGTCTATATTGTCATTTCAAGTGTTCATGAAAGTAGAAGTCTCCAGAAGGTAAAAAAACATAGCCAGGTTGATCAGATGCTGCAACCTTATTCCATTGAATGCAATCTATATGAGGAGCTGCCTCGAGAAGGCTGTCAACATAATAAAGAACCCCCTATCATTCTGGTCACAACCTCTTCTCACTGCTACCTTTGCACAGATGCCTGAACACTACCAACTCTAGGTTCAAGAACAGCTGTTTTTCTGCAGCCATCAGATTCTTCAACCTCCCCTTATTACATCAATCATGGGCTACTCTGACACCACACAAAAAAAAATTGGATAGGTAGATGGATGTGAGAGGACTGAAGGGTTATGGTATGGGAGCAGGTCAGTGGGTCTAGGGATGGTCAGCACAGACTAGAGGGGGTGAAAGGCCTGTTTTCTGTGCTGTGCTGTGATTGTCTGCAATACTGAAAAGTTTTTTTTTGCACTTGATTTTTTTTTGTATTTGGTGCCTTTTGATTCAATTATGTAAGATATTGTAGTTGTCTTTCAGTTGATTTTGTAGTACTTTTTTACCCTTTGGTCTCCAGCTATTTTTAACCTTTCATAATATTACTCTGGACTGGGTCCATGGGTAAACTACAGTACAAACATCAGTATGGACCAGCTGGTGGTTGGGTATAAAACCAGTCTAGGAAAATAGGGACAAGGACTGTATGTGTTTGTTGGTAGTCCCTGAAAACAGGGACATGAAATCCAAAGGGTTGAACAAAGTATCCATTCACTTGCAGCAAAGAAGAATTTTAGTGCATGTGTACATTGTAAAATGTATATAATAATATTGATTATCATCTTATCATGCTAAAACCCTTTGAGAACAAATGATTCCTTCATTTCTCCACCCTCTTCATTCACAGAGCTATCCCCTTTTTCCCCTGTTCTATCTTGTGCCCTCCCACCCCCTTATCCACCTATTATATCTTTCCTGTGGGCCTGTGCTCTTCCCCTGCTCCTCCCCCTCACTATTTTATTCAGGCATCTGCCAACATTTTTCTCATACCTTGATGAAGGGCTCAAGCCCAAAACATTGGTTATGTATTTTTATCTTTGCTAATATAAAGTATGCTGTTTGACCTGCTGAGTTTCTCCGGCATTGTGTTTTTACTCCAATCACCGTATCTGCAGACTTTCGTGTTTCACTTCATTCCTCCAATTCTATCTTTTGTCCATTAAAAAACTCTTTCTTCCAACATCTCTGCTTTCAGCTGCTTAGATCTCAAGCACTGGAATTAGAATCATGGTTATACAGCATGCTATACCATCCATGCTGGTCAAGTTGCTTACCTCTAAATTCTCTCTCTAAAACTTTTTGCTTTTCTTCTTTCTCCCTCTTGAACACCCTATTTTACAGTCATGTGTTGAATCAAAATGTTGCTTATTTTCTCATCTTCACTGGTCTCTTTTGTATGAAGATTTGACCAAATATAATGACCAAAAACAAGTGGCCAAAGGTCAGCAAACACATTTGACTGTTCATTGTACAGTTTTGTCTATGGAGAAGGGACAAGTGTAATGGGGGGGGGGGGGGGGGGGGGAGGGGAGAAGGAGGGAATGGAAGTTGTGTGTTGATCAGCTAAAGAGTAAACTCAATAGGTAAATGTCCTCTGACTGAACTGTGATCATTCTGTGAGTCAATGATGCCAGGGATTTAATCTGTAAATACATTTCTAATTTCCTTCAATTTATTTGAATTGATAAACATTAGAATTTTTAGCATCCTTTTCTGTTTAATTCAGTTTCATTGCCTATCCACTTGGAATAAATGTACCTTTAAAATTCTATCACTAATATTACAGAAGATATGGGGAGATTTGTTGCACATTAATATCCAAATTATGGCAAAGAGTAATCAATAACAACAGTGCTCAGCTTCAACACTGCTCAACTTAGAGCTTGTGATATTAAGTGTGTAATCATCCTGGTCTTTAATTTAAAAAAAAATATTTTCAGGGTATTAAATGGTGCATGGATTAATTTCCGTGTCCAGAACAGAGTCCCATGTTCTGAAAGAAGTTGGTCTTTGTGCATCTTTTGGAGAATCGCAATCAGGAGCTGCAGTTGCTGCATGTCCATCAACAAAACAAGATTAATTTGGTGTCCCCTTGTGCAAAGCGAAGCAGTTGCTTATTCAATCTAAATTTCTAAAGGTTGGCAACAGTTTACCTGGCTCATTTTATAAATGTAAGTGACCGATGGGTGTGTGTCTGTGCGTACGGCATGAAATAAAACCATTTAAGATCTCCCCCATCTTTTCTAACTCCATTCTGACCACTCTGATCTTCAAGGGGACCAATTTTGTCCCTTACTATCCTTTTGCTCTTAATATACTGGTAGAAACCCTTAGGATTTTCCTTCACATTGTCTGCCAAAGAAACCTCTTATCTTCTTTTAGCCCTCCTGATTTCTTTCCTGAGTTTCTTTTCTTCCAATATTTTTATTAACATTGAAATTTCACATCCAAAAAAATACAAAAATACAAAAATTCAAAAGGATACATTACACTTAAATCATATAATTTCATCCAAGGTACCCCTCATTTTAATCAAACAGATTATATTGTATTGATATATTATTTTATTATTTTAAAAAAGGAAAATCTAAACCCACTGGCAAGAAAGAAGCTGTTTGACCAAAAAAAGACAGAATTACTTCTTCTACCTTCATAACATTTATAAAAGTAATCCAAAAAGGCTCCCCACAGTGTTTGTAATTTTGAATTCAAATCGGAAATTGAGCATCTGAACTTCTCTAAATTTAAATATGACATGACCTTACATAGTTGAGGTTTTCTTGCATTTTTTATACTCTAGTACCTTATTTGATCCATGTTGCCTATACTGGTTATATACCTCTCTCTTCTTCCAAACCAGATTCCCAATATTCCTCAAAGAAAAAGGTTTCTTATGCCTGCTAACCTTGCCTTTAACCCTGACAGGAACATACAAACTCTGTACTCTCAAAATTTTACCTTTGAAGGTCCTCCACTTACTTCGCACATCCGTTCATGAAAACAACTTATCCCAATCCATGCATTCTAGATCCTTTCTCATTTCCTCAAAATTGGCCTTTCTCCAATTTAGAATCTCATCTCAAGGCTCAGACCTATCCTTCTCCATAATTAACTGGAAACTAATGGCGTTATGATCAGTGGACCCAAAATTTTAACAGGTCAATGTACTTTATAGATCCCTAATAAGAGATCCAGTATTGCATTCTCTCTAGTTGGAATCTCTATATATTGATTTAAAAAACTTTCCTGAACACATTTAACAATCTCCAAGTTATCCAGTTCTTTTACAGTATGGGAGTCACAGTCAATATGTGGAAAATTAAAATCCCCTACTATAACAACTTCTATTTCCATCAGCTGTCTGCTATCTCTCTACAGATTTACTCCTCCAATTCTCATTGACTATTGGGTGGTCTATAGTACATGAGTGTGGTCATACCTTTCCTGTTCCTCAGCTCCACCCATATAGCCTAAGTAGACAACCTTCTCTTGGTTGTTATCCCCTTAGGACTCCGCTCAAAGTTTACATGCCCCTTCTCAGCTTTGGTTTCTTCTGAAATTCTCTCCTTAGGACTACATAAAAATATTTATGTTATGTGAGATAAAAGGAAAATAATGCTTTTATTTAAATAGGCTGTGACCTCCAGGAGAGCTGTAGGACCCCTGTTGAGAATGGAAGATCTAGATCATTGATATACACAATAAAAAGAAGCTGCTCTATCACCCTGTGGAACAAAGTTAGCAAATGTCAGCCAACAAGACTATGATCCCTGTATTCTGACTCTCTGCTTCCTGCCAATCAGCCACTGTTCTATCCATGTTGCTATGTTTCCTGTTACACCATCTTGTTAAGTAGCCTCATGTGAGGCACATTGTCAAAGACATTCTAAAAATCCAAATATACAATATCCATGCCTCTCATTTATCTAGGCTTGTCACTTTTTCAAACAATTCCAATAGTTTGTCAAGCAAGATTTTTCCATAAAGCAACTTTGCTGACTTTGGTCTTTCTTGTCATGAGCTTGTAACCACATAACTGACAATCTTTCCAACCAATCTATAATTTCCTTTCTGCTGCCTCCCTCCCTTCTTGAGTAGTGGAGTGACATTTGCGATTTTCCAGTCCACTGAAACCATGCGGGAATCTATTGATTCTCAAAAGTTCATTACCAGTGCATCCACAATCTCAACAGCTACTTCTTTCAGGGCACAAGGGTGCAATCCATCTGGTCTGGGAGATTTATCCACACTTACACCATTTAGCTTTCTGAGCACCTTCTCAATCTCTACACTCACTTCTCTTCCCTAGTTTACTTGTACATCTGACACAGTGCTAATGTCTTCCAGAATGAAGACAGATACAAAATAATTATTTAACTCTTCTGCCATCTCCTTCTCTCCCATTATTATTTCTCCAGCATTATTTTCTACTGGTCCTATACCTACTCTCTTTTATTCTTCTTTACTTAAAGCTTTTGTATCCTCTTTGATATTATATGTTAGCCTACTTTAATATATCATATTTTTCCTCCTTAGGAAATGTTTAGTTGCCTTCTGCAATTTTTTTAAAAACTTCCCCATACTCTGTCTTCCCACTAATTTTAGCTTTCTTGAATGCCCTCTCTTTTGTGTTTATGTTGCTCTGACTCCCCTTGTCAGCTGCAGTTGTAACATTTTTCCCTTTGGCTATTTCCTCTTTTTTGGTATGTGTCTATCTTGCACCTTCCTCATTACTTGCAGAAACTCCATCCATTGCTGTTCTGTTGTCCTCCCTACTAGTGACCTCTTCCAATCCACTTTGACCAGTTCCTTTCTCATGGCACTGTAATTCCCTTTACCCCACTGAAATACAGATACTTCTGACTTTAATTTCTCCCTCTTAAGTTTCAGATTTAAATCAATAATAATGTGATCACTGCCCCCTAATGGTTCTTTTGCCCTAAACTTTCTAATCTCCTCTGGTGCATTACACAACACCTGATCCATTACAGCTTATCCTCTCATCATCAAGCTGCTCTCAAAAGCCATCTCTTAGTCATTCTACAAATTCTCTCTATTGAGATCCACTCACAACCTGACTTTCCCAATCTAGTTACACATTAAAATTTCCCATGGATACCATAACATTGGCCTTCTGACTAGTTTTTTCTATTTGCTATTGTAATTTGTCGTCCACATCCCAGCTACTGTTTGGAGGTTTGTCAATAACTGCCATTTCTTAACTCAACCTGCAATGATTGTATATCTTTTGAACCTAGATCACCCCTTTCTAATCCTTTAATGTTATTCTTTACAGAGGCACACCACCCTCTCTGATTGCCTGTCCATTCTTTCAATGCACTGTGTATCCTTGGACATTCAGCTCACAATGACATCCATCCTTTTGCCATGTCTTCATGATGGCCAAAACATCATACCTGCCAATCTGTAACTGTTCTATAAGGTAATCCACTTTCTTTCTTATGCCTGCATTTAAAAATAAAACCTTTAGCCCTGTATTTGTTACTTTTTTTGACTTTGTGTCCCTGTTGCATTCCCATTGGCAGCACATTTGCACCATCTGCCTGTCCTTCCACACAAACTTACTCCCTCTCAGCTATCCCGACTTGTGCGCTAACCGCCCCTTCCCCTGCCTCTTCACTTTGGTTCAAACCCCCCCTCCCTCGCGAATCTAGTTTAAACCCCCCCTGCTGATTCCCATCAGCATTACAAACCTTACTGCCAGGGTATTGGTAGTTTAGGCGCAACTTCTCTGTCCCACTTGTAAAGTCAACTCTTTCCCCCGGAAAAAAACTTCCAATAATCCAAGAATTTGAAACCCAGCCTCCTGCACCATCTCTTCAGCCACTCATTTGATTGTGCTATCTTTCTGTTCTGACTTTCCCTAACTGGTGGCACTGGGAGTAATCCAGAGATTACCACCCTGGAGGTCTGACTCTTCAGCCTTCTTCATAACTCCCTAAACTTACTTCACAGGACCACTCCTCCCGATGTAATTGGAACCAATGAGTACCAGGATCTCTGGCTGATCACCATGCCCTTCAAGAATATGTTGCAACCACTTCCTGGACCTGAACACATGAGAAGCAACCCATTATCCTGGCATCTGTTTTGCAGGAGCAGAATCTCATATCCCTTCTCCTAACAATCAAGTCCCTTTTGATTATCACTCTGCCTGACTTCACCCTGAACATATTTCTCTGTTTATATTTTGTACTTTTTTCCATGCTCTGCATTAATTAACTTCTCCTATCCTTTACTCGTACTCTCTTGTCTTTTATATTTGTCTATTTGCACCACCTGCTGTATGAGTGAATTGCCTGGAGAGCATAAAACTTCTTACTGTATTTTGGTACATGTGACAAGAAACCAATCCATTTGTTCAAAATCTTTGTAAAAATGAAATATACCTTTTTGCTGCAAATGTGGCTTTAATATTAGAAGATAAAACTTTCTCTCGATTTGTTTGTTAATAACTTTATTGATAAATAATCACATCTCATAACAAAATATTTGATCATTTTATTCCTTCTTCAATTCAGGGTTACACACCATATTGCATTGTAACATTGAATAGATATTTAAGTCTAACTAAAAGGCAAACATGGTGTTACAGGCAAATGCCTTGAGTGCAGCTGCACGTTGAATATAGAACTGAAATTCAGTTGCTTCCCATGTGCCCAATTGGAACGTGTTAAGGTTTAGTACAAGGCTTAATTGCAACTGTCTGAGTTAAGCTGAAATCATAACTAGACGGAGCACCTTACTGTCTCGTCTGTATTTTGTGTTTGAAACAATAGTACAGTATTCTATTCTACTCAATAGTGTTCTATTCAAACATAGTTCAGTTCCATTCCACATATAATGAAAACATAAACATAATTTTGCCAAACATTAACATTCTGAGCACACACTATAATTAGAGGATTTACCCCAATCAGTTGCTTTCAGTCAGAGAATACAAACAACATATTCATTTTTGTTTCAAGCACTCATTTCTAAAATGACAAAGATGTCTGCCAAGTAAAGGGCTGCTTTTGGTTTTAGCAACAAATATTTTAGCCACCTATACTTTTCAGAAAACAATAGCAGCATTATCTAAGTGGTTTGTTTCAAGGACTTTTCTTTGCATAAGCAAGAACACCCACATATGCAGGAAACAAAGTGGAGTCAACGCCATTTACATGAAGGAAGAGTTTTAACACATAATTTATTTATTACTATATGGACCCACGTGGATTAAACTCATACTAGATATTGACCTGAGCTGCACATATTTACTGATTTACCAGATAATATGAGAATATTCTGGTGAATAAATTAAATGAAAGGCAATATCTTATTAGTAAACATCGATCTACTGAAGGAACTCAGCTGGGTCAGGAAGCATCCATTCTCAATTATCAATCAACATTTTGGATTGGGACATTTATGAATATCTTTATAAATCTCTTCATAAACCATTGCAACCCAAAATATTAACTGACCATTTCTAAATATGGATGATGTTTGATCCGATAAATTATTCCAGCACCTGCAGGTTTTGTGTTTCATCCTCTACTTTCATGATTGAACACCTGCTAAATATCACGTAGGTAAGGATAATGAGTTTATTGTCATATACATTGTACAATGTACATTTGCAGCAAAATTCTTAGTTACCGCAGCCAAACAGGTGTTTTGTAAAAATAAACTACAACAACATACACTAAATTGAATGAAAAAGAGATTATAAATACACAAAATAGATTGATAATAAATATTGCAACACACAAATTGCAGGAGGAAATCAGAAGGTCATGTAGCATCTATAGGAAACAAAGGCTTTTCACCAGAGTTTTGGGCCTGAGTCCTCCATAAAGGCATGACCAAAAAGTAGAAAGGCAGGGGGAGGAGAAGAGAGAAGCTTCTGAACGGAGAGGGGAGCGATGTAGATACATTTCAATTTGCAGATGGCCTCAGCTTAGCAGGGCATGAGGCCATGGATAGACATGCCGACATGTGGATGGGATGAAGAATTGAAATGGTTATCCAGTGGGAGGTCCCCATTATTGCAACAGACAGAGCGAAGATGCTCAATGAAATGATCGTCCTGCCTGTGTCCAGTCTCACTGATGTAGAAGAGACCACAACAGGAACAATGGATGCAGTAGGGGATCCCTGCAGATTCACAAGTCAAGTTTGCTTCACTTGGAAGGATTGTTTGGGGCTCTGAATAGTGGTGAGGGGGTAGGTGTGGCCACAAGTGCAACTTTTCCTGTGGTTACACGGGTAGGTAATGAGGGAATTAGTGGAAAGTGATGAGTCGACGAGGGAATCCCAGAAGGAGAGGCCCTTGCAAAAAACAGAGAGGGGAGGATTTCTTAATGGAGACGGAGGTAGTAGGGAGCTTGAATTTCAGGGGTAAGGGAAATGGAGAGACAGGGATAAGGGAAATGGAGAGACAGGGAGAGGGAAAGGGAGAGAGACAGGGGAGGGATCTAATGGAAAATGGAAAAGTCGCTGTTAATGCCATCTGATTGGAGAGAGTACACACAGAATATTATTTATTGCTCCTCTAATTTGCAGCTGACCTAGGTTTGGCAATGCATGAGGCTGTAGACAGACCTGTCAGTGTGGGAATGTGGTGTAGAATAATAAATATTCATGGTTACCATGGTGCTAGAAAAATAATGGCATTACAGAAACGCAGACAGGTCTTTTTGTGGCGGCGGAGTATTTTATGATTAATGCATTAATGGGAGGTTTGAGAACCTGATAGCCATCAGAAAGAACCTGTTCTTTCATCTTCAGGCTTCTGTACTTAATTCTTTACCCCGTCTCTTCCCTATATTAGACCTGCTCAAAATCAGAATTGGTAAACTTACTGGAATTCTAGGGAAAATTGGAACTGCTTCCTGGCAAAGAAAGAAACAACATAAATAGAAATGTTCTGTGCTTTAAGTTTTTAGGAAAAACAAAATTATGAAGACCATTCTTCCACTGTAAGGTCAGGTGTGGAGGTATTTGATGATCTTTGTAAACTAATGTGTTCCATTTGCCTCTCCTGCGAAAATGAAGTGTTGCACACCTGGATGCAACAGGATCAGGACAATATTTAAAGCAAAGGCTGAGAAGCTATAAATGACATCTTTGGTCACCCAAGTGTTGGAAGCTCCCATGTGCAATAGAAGGAAGTCTAATTACATTCAAGAGTCAACATATATCCCTAATATTACCTTGAAGGATTCCATTGAACATAAATTAAACAGAATGAGTTACATAAATACTGTGGACTCAAAAGCATATCACTGATCATCTAAACAAGGGATCAACATCCTAACTCCCCAGAATTTGATCACTTGTAAGGTACATGTTAGTAGTGTGAAGGAATGTTCTCCATTGCTCAGGATCAGTTTAGTTCCCACAACACTAAACCTGTTAGGACAAAATAACCCACTTGATCAGAAATCTTAAATATTTCCTCCTTGCATCAACGATGCACTCAGACTGTAGTTTGTAACTTCAATAAGATGCAATTGAGCAATCTGAAAAAGCTTCTTCAATAGCACCATACAAACAAAATGCACTTTATCTAGCATGGCAAGAGCAAAAGGTATATGAGAACATTAATGTTGGGTTTGAATATTTGAAATATCTACATAATTGACAAGAACATCAATCAATTGGAACAGAATCAGACCACAAGGCCTACAAATTCTCTACCAATATCACAACTGGCCTAATGTTGGCATCAGCTTTACCTTCATATCCAATACCAATTATCATTAGGCCCACTATTTCCACTTTCTCAGCCTCTATGGACTGCCTTGCATCACTATGCCAATCTTCTATGTTCATGAGGTACATAGTCCAAAATTTCTCACTTCATTTCTTACGGAAATACAATTTTTTTTATGTTTTATGCTTTCACGATTGGACTTCCCCAATTGGTTGGCAATCCTGCAGTTCAATTTACAAGAATATCACTACAGGTACACGATCCTTTATCCGGACATCTAAAATCCGGAAAGCTCTAAAATCTGGTAAGTGGGGAGAGAGGTGGCCGGCGCATGGGGGACATGGCCAGGTGGCCAGCGCTTGGGGGAGGCGGCCAAGGGACCTGCGCTTGGGGGAGGCAGCTGGGGGGCCAGCGCTTGGGGGAGGCGGCTGAGGGACCGGCGCCTGGGGGAGGCGGCTGAGGGACTGGTGCCTGGGGGAGGTGGCTGAGGGACTGGAGCTTGGAGGAGATGGCTGGGTGACTGGAAGGGGGTGGGGGTGGATACGGAAGCACAATTCAGGTGGGCTTTCTGAAATCCAGAAAAATCCAAAATTCGGAACACACTGTCCCCCAAGGGTTCTGGATAAAGCATTATGTACCTGTATTAGTCTTTGAGCAAATGAGGTTCATTCTTGGTGATGGGAGGCAGATGGTAATGGTGGAAAAATGTTTCTCTGATTGGAAATCTTTGACTAGTGGTTGGTGCTGGGATGTTGCTTGTGGTGTAGGTTAACAACTTGGATGTAGGAGGCATGATTAGTAAGTTTGTTGATGACACAAATGTTGGTGATAGCAAGAAAGTTGCCTGAAGTTACAGCAGGATAAGGGTGGTCCTTTGGGAGAAAGCATTTAATCTTAACATGTGCAAGTTGATGCATTGTGGGAAGTCAAATAAGGGTAAGACATATGTGGTGAATGATACCTCATTAATGAATGTTGAAAAAAAAACAGACCGACAGTGGTTGTTCAAGTCCATAGTTCGCTGAAAGAGGCAACACTGGCTGGTAATTAAATATTTGGCTGCAAAGGTCAGGTGTTGAAATGTTGGGACTTAACAATACAACTTTAGAAAACATTGCTGAGACAACACTTGGAATACTGCATATACTTCCGGTCGCCACACTGCTGGAAGGTTATGGTGGAACTGGAGAGAGTGCAAAGGACTCATACAAATAAAGCATAAGAATATTTTTTTAAAATACAGTAGGAGTATGCCTTTTCCCCTTTGGGTCTGTTCTTCCATCCAATAAGATTTTGATATTTTTCTTCATTCGCACTTTGAGTATCAACTCCATTTCCTGTATTTTCCTCAAGATGTAACAATTTATTGAACTCATTTCTGAGTGATTTGATGGGCCAAAGGACCTATTTTTTTCCTGTAATGCTCTACAACTCAATGACTGACTGCTTGACTCTGAGTTCCTCCAGGAAATCGTCTTTAGCTTCAGATTTTAGCATCTGCAGTTTCCTGTGTTTCTCCAAAGGTTTGTCTGCAGAATTGTAACATGTTTGAACGCTAAATAGAACTGTAAATATTTTTCATTCTATATGATTCATTTTTGCCTCCTGCAGTAATTTAATTTATACTTATGGTTTATTTGTGTATTTTATATACCGGTGTAGCTAGAGCAACACAAGAAGAATTTCAATACATTATCAGGGTGATGTTGTGGTATAAGACAACAAATACAGTGAGAACAATTCTTGACTTTATATTAAAAGCAATATTGCATGAAGTTCTCCCAAAGCTGGGTGAAATTAAGTCAAATATTTTTAAAAAATGTCCTCAGTCCAGCAGTGTAGTCTGGATATGAACCCAATTGCTAGTACCTAACATATCCACACAGTTTTTAGTACCTAACATATCCACACAGTTTTTAGTACCTAACATATCCACACAGTTTTTAGTACCTAACATATCCACACAGTTTTTAGTACCTAACATATCCACACAGTTTTGAGCACGTCCATGTAAATTGTATATGCCCACATGAATGAAACGTGATCACCATTTCACAATCAAATTATTTGTGACAAATTGGTCCTGGTTTTAATTGGACCTACCTCTGGTTAAATCTATTACACATGCATGAAAATAAATTCTGACCCTGGTGTTTTTTTCAAAGGAAGAGAGCAAATTTCCATTCACTTTGCAGCTTTAACCATAAACTGAGCAGCCCCAGGGCATTGAATCAGAGTTGTAAATGAGCCATAATCAACTGTAAAGAGATAAAAGGATAGATTTTCAATCACTTGCCCATTACAGAAACTGGCCAGTCTTTACTTCCATTGATTTCATTGCTTCAGGCAGCTTCTATAACAGTGATCACTCACATCAATAGTTTTATGCCTGGGGTTAAATTGAAATCTATCCCAAAGTAATACAACATTTATAATCTCTTCTTCTTTCTTTCTTTGGCTTGGCTTCGCGGACGAAGATTTATGGAGGGGGTAAAAAGTCCACGTCAGCTGCAGGCTCGTTTGTGGCTGACAAGTCCGATGCGGGACAGGCAGACACGGTTGCAGGGGAAAATTGGTTGGTTGGGGTTGGGTGTTGGGTTTTTCCTCCTTTGCCTTTTGTCAGTGAGGTATAATTGTTGTAAAATGGGAGCCATGTGAGTTTGGTGAGGAGAATTTATTTTTGAAGATTTTGAAAGTGGTATGATCCTTTGCTGGTTTTAGATTTTACGCCAAAAATATTTAATAGACAAAAGGGTTTGGATCTGCTGCCCTCACCAAAGGCTGTAATGTGTTTGAGGTTTTGGTTAGGAATTCTTAAAGAATTACCTGAGATGACTAACTTTGAAATTTTCCCTGTTTCTTCCCATCAGACCATGGACTTTATTCAGCAAATCAGGCCAAGGTAGAAAGTTCACCAAATAATTGAAGTATTCTTCGCATTGACGTTGCATAATCCCACAATGGCCACTCCACCAATCAGATTAACAGGGCAATGAGCGATTCTGAACAAAAGTTCCAGCCCAATGGGAATGCACAATAATGAAAAACTCAGCGAACCTTGAGGTTGAACGTGAAGTAATCTAGCTCCAATTTAGCACAAGGTTTTGACAGAATATAAAGCCTACATGGAAGAAACCTAATTGACACTGATGGACCTAACCTCAGTGAACGTAGTGTGTTATAGCCAGTGATGCAGATGCCATTGCAGTACAGGTAGCAGCAATACGTATGCAGCAATGGAACCTCTTATGATTATCTTCACATGGCTGTGGATTTTAATGTACAGAGAGGCTTGACATTGTTTTTGCTGACTCCAACAGATTGCAAGGATTGCTGATGTACAGCGCCAAGGAAGCTATAACGGTGCTGTTAAGTCTCCCAGTCTCAATTTCTCTGACAGTTGCCTGTCAACCAATCACCCTCGATTGATACTGCCAGGACTAAGATAGTATAACCTCCAGCAGGGAGATTGAAGTCCACATTTGCTTGTGTTAGCTGACCAAGACCATCTGTAGTTTACTTCAGTGAAGTTAATGTCCTTCCAAACAACCTGCAATCACCAGCATGCATTCAATCCTAATTCAATTGAGCATCTCGTTGGGAACTCAAGAGCAAGACTTGGAACAAGAAGAGGATTGTATAAAAAGCACTGGGAAAGGTAGGTGCTTGTTTAAATTTCTCCATTGGCTGATTAGCTGCAGACCAATAATGGCAAGGGGACCATCAGTGGAACAACCACTGTGGGAGTTGTCCAATCTGAGTGAAATTTACAGGCTTTGGCTTGAAAGGTGATGGTACAGGAATTGAGGTAAGGATAACCCTGTTGAGGAACAAAGGGATTCAGCAAGGAGGCACAGCAGAAATGGCAGCCAGGTCAGGGATATGGTCCTCTTGCAGAATGTGGATAGTCAGGGAAGCCAACAAACCATGTTAGGGAATTGGCGATGGATGAACTTCAGATCATTTGGCAGACTGAGGAAGTGGTAGACAGGAGGTGCAGGGATATACTGACAACTTGAAGGCAGGAGGAAGGTAGCTGAGTGACAGTCAGGAGAGGGAAAGGGAACAGATAGGTGATGCAGGATACTCCTGTGTGGCTGATCCCCTCAGTAACATATTTTGGATACTGTTGAGGGTGATGACCATAGCTGTCAGGTGTCTGGCATAGAGACTGACCCTGCGACTAAGAAAGGGAGGGAGGAGATGATTTGTTTTGATAGGGGTTCAATAGTGAAGAGGGTCTGTGGAAATGATTGAGAATCCCACCTGGTATTTTGCCTCCCAAATACCTGGGTCCAGAATATCTCCAAATGAGTTTAAGGCATTCTCAAGAGAATGAATAGTCAGATGTTGTGGTCTATGTAGGCGCCAATGATGTGGGTAGTGTGGGTAATGAGATCCTGCAAAGAGAATTCAGGGAGTTACTGTTGGTGTGAAGTTGAATGACAAGACCTCCAGGGTTGTGATCTCAGCATTGAAAACTGCCATGTGCTAGTGAGGTTAGAAATTTGGCTTATTACATGAAGGGAAGGCTTCTGATTTCAGGATCGCTGTGCTCTCACTCAGGGAAGGTGGGACCTGTACTGGTGGGATGGTTTGCCTCTCAACTGGAGGGGGACTAATATTCTTGCGGGAAGGTCTGCTGGTTCTTGCGGGAAGGTTTGCTGGTGTTGTTGTGGGGGTTCACACTAGATTTGCAGGGGGGTGGAAACCAAAGTGTCAGAACAGATGGGAGGGTGGAGAAGGGAAAAACTGTTAAGACTGCATGTAAAGACAGAAATCAAAGGGTGATGCATGGCAAATATAATTTTCTCAGATGCATTTATTTCAATGCAAGGAGTATTGTAGGAAAGACAGATTAGCTGAGAGCATGGATTGGAACATGGAATTTAGACAGTATGTGAAACGTGGTTGCAGGAGGGGCAGGACTGGGGTTCCATTGTTTCAGATGCAATAGACGGATGAAAGGGGCATGAATAGCATTGCTCGTCAACAGAAATATCACAGCTGTGCTCTGGGAGGCAGACAAGAAGGTTCATCTACTGAGATTATATAGGTGGAGCTGATGAATAGGAAAATATGACCACATTAATGAAATTATATAATAGGCCATTCAATAGTCAGTGAAAATTGGAGGAGCAAATCCGCAGGGAAATAGTAGACAGCTTCAGAAAACAAAATAGTGATAGTAGATGATTTTAAGTTTACCAAATATTGACAAAGACTCCTACCCTGTAAAATGGACAGGATGGCTTTGAGTTTTCCAAATAAGCTCATGAAGGATTTTAAATTATCTAGGCACCAACTAGTGAGAGTGCAATACTGGGTCTCCTATTGGGGAACAAGACAGGTGACAGAGTATCTGTAGGGGAACACTTTGGGTCCAGTGATCATAATGCTATTAATTTCAAGATAATTATGGATAAGAATAGGGTTGAGATTCTAAATTGGAAAAAGGCCAATTTTGAGGAAATGAGAAAGGATCTAGAATGCATGGATTGGGCTAGGGATTTTTTTTCTGGCAGTGATATACTCACTGTGGAAGGCCTTCAAAAGTGAAATTTTAAGTGTATGGAGATTGTATGTTCCTGTCAGGATTAAAGGCAAATCTACCAGGCATAAGAAACCTTAGTTGTTGAAGGATATTGGAGAGAGAAGAGGGGTGTACAGCAGGTATAGGCATCAAGGAGCAAATGAGGTATTTGATGAGTATTAAAAAATACAAGAAAAAAATTGAGAGGGAAATCAGGAAGGATAAAAGAAGGCATGAGGTTTTGGCAGACAATGTGAAGGAAAATTCTGAGACTTCCACTGCTATAGTAAGAGGCAAAGGGATAGTAAGGGAAAATATTGGTTCTTTTGATGATCAGAGTGGTTGGCTTTGTATGAAGCCAAAAGAGATAGAGGAATCTGAAATGGGTTTTCGCATCTATATTAACTTGGGAAACTGACACAAATTCTAGCGTTGAGGTCATAAAAGATTAAAGAGGAAGAGGTTCTTGGTGCCTGAAAGCAAATAAAGGTGGATAAATCCCCAGAGTTTGACAAGATATTCTCTTGGACTGTGCGGGAAGCTAGTGCAGAAATTGCAGGGGCCCTGGCAGATTTATTCAAAATGTCATTAATCACAGGTGAGGAGCCAGAGGACGGGAGTGCAGATCATGTTATTCCATTGTTTAAAAAAAGGGTCAAAAAAATAACCCAGGAAATGTTAGGCGAGTGAGCCTGACATCAGTAGCCAGCAAGTTATTGGAAGGTGTTCTAAATGATTATATATACCAGTATTTGGATAGTTAGAGAATGATAGTCAGAACTAATAGAGATAGTCAGAATGGCCTTGTGCATGCTAGGTCATGTCTCACAAATCTGATAGCTTTTCAAAGAGGTTATCCGGAAGGCTGATGAACAAAAGGCTGTGAATGTTGTCTATATGGACTTTAGTAAGGCCTTCGTCAAGGTCCCACATGGGTGGTTTAGTCAGGAAGGCTCAGTCACTCCGTATTCATGGTTGGGTAGTAAATTAGATTGGACATGGCTTTGTGGAAGAAGCCAGAGAGTGGACTATTGCCTCTCTGACTGGAAGCCTATGATTTGTGGTGTGCCTCACGGATTGGTGCTATGTCCTTTGTTGTTTGTGATCTATATCAATGATCTGGATGATAATTTAGTAAAATGGGGCAGCAAGTTTGCAGGTGTCACAGGGATGGGAGGTATAGAGGACAATGAAGAAGGCTTTAAAAGCTTGCAGAGGGATCTGCACCAACTGCAGAATATCAGTTGCATTCTAATGCAGACAAGAGTGAGGTGTTTCATTTTGGAAGGACAATCCAAGGCAAGACATGCATGGTAAATGGAAGGGCTTTGAGGAGTGGGTTGTATAAAAAGGGGCAATGAGTCTGCATACAGGATGGAGATTGAAAATTGGGCTGAATGGTGCATCAACAACAACCATACACTCAATGCAACCAAAACCAAAGAGTTGACTGTTCACTTTATGAAGGGAAAACCAGAGATGTATGATCCAATGATCATTGGGGGAATCAGAGTGGAGAGGGTGGGCAAATTTCAGTTCTCGGAGTCACTACCTTGGAGGATCTTTCCTGGACCCAACACACAAATGGCATTGTCAGCTTGTACTTCCTCAGGAATTTACAGGGGTTTGATATGACATTGGAAACTCTGAAAAATTTCTAGTGATGTGTCGTGGAAAGCGTGCTGCTAGTTTGGGGGCACTAATAGCCCTGAGCACAAAGCCCTGCAAAAGTTGGTGGACACAGCCCAGGACATCACAGGCAAAACCCTCCTGACCATCAAGAATATCTACAGGGAATGATGCTGTCAGAGAGCAGCCTCAATTTTAACCTTCAGGAAAAATTTGGACAGGTACATGGATGGATGGGAGGGGTATGCAGGGATATGGAGTGGGTGCAGATCAGTGGGACCAGGCAGATTAAGGATCTACATCACCCAGCACATGCTCTTCTCACTTTTACCATCAGGAAAGAGGTATAGATGCCCCAAAACTCTCACCACCTCTTTCAGGAGCAGGCTCCCACCATCAGAATCCTCAACAATAAATTTAATCAGGGATTCATTCAAGGACTTTTACTTTTGCAATTTATTGATGTTTTTCTCTTTCTGCATTACAGAGTTTGTAATTCTGCCTCACCTGCAGGACAAAAGAATCTCAGGGTTGTATGCGGGGTCATGTATGTACTTTTACAATACATCTGAATTCTGAACCCAGCAGAACAGCAGGATCTGGATATGGATGTACATACATAATTCCCTGAATGTAGTGTTCTCACAGGTAGATAGGGTTGTAAAGACATCTTTTGGCAAGATTGGTCCTCATAAATCAAAGTACTGAGTATAAGAGTTGGGATGATATGATAAAGTTGATTTGGACATTGGTGAGGCCAAATTTGGAGTATTGTGTGCATCTTTTGTCGCTCAACTACAAGAAAAATATCAATAAAATTGAAAGAGTACAGAGAAGATTTATTAGGATGTAACCAGACTTGAGGAACTGAGTTGCAGGGAAAGGAGAAGACAATTAAGACTTTATTCCCTGGATCATAGAAGAATGAGGGGAGATTTGATAGAGGCATACAAAATTATGATGGATATTAATGCAAGCCGGCTTTTTCCACTCAGGTGAGATACAAACTAGAGGACATGGTTTAAGGGTGAAAGGGGATATATTTAGCGGGAACATTTGGGGGATTTCTTCAGAGATGTAGGAGTATGGAGTAAGCTGCCAGCTAAAGTGATGAATGCAGCCTCAGGAAAAATTTGGACAGGTACATGGATAGGAGAGGTATGGAGGGGACTAGACAGATTAATAGTTCAGCACAGACCAAAAGAGGCGATGGTCCTCTCTTCTGTACTGCAATGTTCTATCGTGCAAGGCTACATCATTCCCCCAAACATTCCAACGAGCTTTCCATTGGAGCACAGCTAACCAACAGGTCAAATGGGAAACTAATCAATCTATTGTCCATTCACTTCAGTAACAGGGTTAGCCAGCTTCAGTTATTAATCTGCAGTCTACAGGCAATGTTTGTACCAAGCTCCAATTGATGACAATTCATTCATTGAAGAATAGAAGAAAATGAGTGGTAGAACTAACATTCGCAAATCAAATATTCACTATGAATTGGCAGTACAACAGCATACTCTGAGAAGAAAATTCCACAATACCTTGGAAAACATGAACCACTTCTCAAGAGTTGCATCTCAGTAATGGGAGACGTTAATGATGAAATTCACCAACAGCTTTCATGCACCTTAAGACCTCAAGCTCAGCGTACATTTCACCGACTATCAGAAAGCAGCCACTCCAATCTGCTGAAACGTGGAGTCTCAGATGAAAGGAGCATTCACCAGATGCACACTGAAGTAGAATTCTTATTTGATGTAGCACTTTTCTAAGTTGATGTGGCTTGCAATATAATGTAAATGGCACTCACAATATTGGAAATGTCCATTATTCTTGGAAATCTCCACGATCTCTCTGACTGCTGATCTCTGGCAGGCAGCATGAAATGAATTTTTTATTTTGGAGCAACAAACAATCTGCTGGAAGATCTGGGTGGATTGAGAAGCATTAGCAACAGGGCTGGATTAAGCAAGTTTGGGGCCTGAGTATATGTTATAATGGGGCCCCTGGCCCTAAATTAAAAAAAATACACATGAATATTAAAACAATTCAGTCGTTTAAAAGAGAAATGAAAGGAGCAAGTAGGACACCAAATGCCAGAGGGAGCTAAATTCAGAGGAGAGAGATGAACTCAAAGCGATAAAACATTGCAAATGCAGCCAGCAGCCTCGTGCATTTTATGAATGGATACAAACTGATGTGGGTGCTGGTGACCTGAGGACATAGGTCCTCCGCGCCTGGCTTTCTGGTGACTCGAAGAAAGTCTACCATGGCCTATTGTAAACACGGGATGGCAGCACAACAAATTGCATGCTATTGTTTTTTTTGGAATGGCGGAGTGAGGGGGTGCACATGCGCTTTAAGCTCATCAGGCAGATAAATTGTTTTCCCTTGGGATTGTATAATTTTTAGCTGCTTTGGAACTCGTCTGTGACTCCATCTGATTAAATTCCTATTATTTTTGCAAGTATTCATCTTAATGATTTTTTTATTTTGAGTCAACATTTTTACTCACCCAACGTTGCCAACCTCATTTATTATCTTTTCAAAAACAATTGAACTTATTCTTAACAAAATGATGCTAGCTTTTTCAGATCACTATATATTCAGTGATTACATCCTTGATGAAAGATTATTATAATTTTCGCTACCACCCCTTTAAGCTTTCATATTTACTACCAATCACCCCCCCAACCCAGATCTATTATCTAACACTGTTAGCATTACTTACATGTAGGTATCAATTTCAAATGCCAAAAGTAACAAAACTACAATTTAAAAGCTACATTTTCTAGATATACCATGAGCAAATTTATTGAAATGTTTCTTTCACGCACAAATTCATGCTCAATGTTCATTAGAGTGGGATTGTTCAATCTGTTTTGACCCATGATTTTGCTTGTTTTCTCTTCGAGTTTGTTGTGGATAATCTTCACACTCGGTCATATCCTTGACTTTTTGCTCAAGGGCTGAAAAAGTAGATTGCATTACTTGAATATATCCATGCAAGGATTCATAGAGTACGTAAGCTGTGTTCAAGACTTGGCCAGAAGATTACAAAGAAGCACTGATCATTTGAAAATACTTGATCCCACAATATGACCATTATTCCTATTTCCAGCTTCATCATGGTTGAAGGTAGTCCACAAGCTTGTTGTCGGCACTCTGCTTTCTGATCACTTTTTTTTTGATAATTCATCCAAAACTTGTTTTATTGCTGAAAAGCTGTGAAAAATGTACTTTTATTGCAGTGGCATGAGCTGACCACCTGGTATCTGACGTTCTTTTCACAATGGGTAAATGATCACCACCATCAGATAATGCAGCAGAAAGGAGATCCCATCGAAAGGCAGAAGCAGAAAAAATTGTGTACAGGCTTCCTCCAAATTTTCAAAGAAAATTAATGCTTTATGACAACATTCAGCTGCACATTTTCAAACCAAATTTAGTGAATGTGCAAACTCATTCAGCACTTTAATTCATGCTTGCCATTCATGTTGCTGGCATTGCCATATCTTTGACCATGGTAGTCTTTTATATCCATGCCATTTTCCTTTAAAAAGTCAAGTAAAATTTGAGTGAGCTGTTCAGCACTATGACCTTCCATATCCAAAAACTTCACAAATCTTTCAACTGGTCCAGATGGCAAAACATAGCACACACTCAAAGTCAGCTGGTCCACATTAGATATCTGTGGAGTAGAATCCAATGAAACAGAATAATACTTGTATTTCTCCACTTCACAGACAATATGATCCAGTATGCTGCATCCAATCAGATTGATGAATTCCTCACATATTGTTTTAGCTAGGTAGGGTTTATGTCCCCTTCCTTTGTTTGCATGAGTATTTATATGCTCTGCCAGGAAAGGGTCAAACTTGGCCAGTAATTCTAACAACCCCAAGTAATTTCCATTATGAGGAGAGGCAACAGTTTCATCACTACCACGAAATGAAAGGCCTCGTATTGCTAAAACTTTGTAACTTCAATTGTTCGCTCTTCAAGTGTGCGCCAATATTTTGTTCAGTCTCCATTTATTTCTTAAGTTAGGAATCGACATGCAAACCTTTGTTTTTGTGCAACACCAGTGAAATTAAAGCTTGTCTATGTGAGGAGCTTTCTTCATGTTGACATAATAGATTGCTTGCATTTTTCCAATCATTTTTTATCTTCAATAAACTTTGAAGATCCTGAAGTCATAATCTTGCGTGGGAAACAGAATAGGCTTCCTTTGATTTCTGAATTGCATAACCAATTTCTTGCCTGCTGCTTGTTTGTAAGTTTATGAACATGTGTGAAGTAAAATTTTTGACAGTGCCGAGGTTTCTTTTCATTGCTATACAATTGCATGGATGAAGAGGAGTCACTATTAACATGTTGACTGTCATCACTTCCCTTAGCTATCACAATCATCTAGATTGTTTGGCCATTCACCAATATCATTGGAATACTTGTTCTTTTGCATTCAGTGGTTGCTGGCTGTAGCTGTAAGCCTTCTACTAGCTGTTCCCACATTTCCAGCTTCAGCCATTATAGCACCATCACCACGAATATCAAAATATTCTATCAACTTCTCCATTGTATATATCACAAGTTGGTCTCTTCTTTCTTTTACTTCCTTCGCTTTAGGTTTGCACTTCCCGAAGCATAATGTCGTCCAATATCTCTGGCTCTACTGCTCATTGCTATCTGCAGCATGTAGCTCCCTCAACAGGTAACCGAAACCAGCCAGCTGACTGAGGGCCTAAGGATTATTTTTTGCTCAGCTAAGGCGCGTTTCCATTTTCATCTTTGTGCAGCGGCTCTGAGATACCACACTCCAAGTAAATTACTGTGTGAATAATCCAGATTAAAGGTGATAATTGGCTAAAATCGCTAACCTTAAACCTTACACAGATACCATGGGAGTGTGGCATCTCAGAGCTACTGCACAAAGTTGAAAATGAAAATGTTTAAGTGTTTATAATTCATAGTACATAAAGTTACAGAGCAAACGATTAACATGGGGCCTGTAGCATATGCTATTTTTGCTACTATGTTAATCTAGCACTAATCAGTGAGAAAAACATGTTGGACAGAACTCTTGATCAAGACTTTGTTGATGAAGGGTACTGGCCCAACACATTGACAATTCATTTTCTCCCACTGATGCCTGTTGGCCTATTGAGTTCCTCCAGCAGATTTTTTGTTGCTCCATATTCCAACATCCAGAGTCTTCTGTGCTTTCTGGTCCTTTTTGGATATTGCTTCTTGATAATCTCCCTTACCCTTTTGGGAAATAAAGATCATGTCGTACATATACAAATTGAGTTGACAATTTAAATGATCATAAAAAGCAACAAAACAAAACTTAAGTGGAATTTCTCTCATTATTCTTGTAATTTTGTCAGAATTTTTTCATGCTTATTATAACACCCCATAAAACTTAAAAGGAAACAAACAAGAATGTTAAAACAACCACAAACCAAATCAATTGATGGGTGTGTGCCAGAAGTTATTTAGAATACTGTATAGGAATCTTTTTGTGTATCTGCTTTGTGTTTTTGAAATATTATTTGTCTGGAAGTAAAAGGTACTGAGTTTTCAAAGTGAAGTGTAAATGTGGCCTTTTTGTGTAAGCAGATGATCAGGTAATGTCTGTAAATTTTAAATTGATAAAACATTATAGGGAATGGGTCATATTCCCGTACTCCGCAGGGTCCTGTCCTTCTCAGTAGGGACTGGCCACACGATTCACTCAGGTCACTATTGAGAAGTCTATCAACAATTGCATCCTGTGCAAAGTGCAAAGGTTCCATCAAATTGCATTGTTTGTTTGTGACATATAATCATTGTGCACAGCAAGTCCAATCATTAGGAGAATTTTCACTTCAAAGTTTGTATTATTAACCAGCTTCAAACTCAGTGGCCGCATTTAGCCACTTCAGTGACACCCGGTGGTGCATTTTTATTGATTCATTTGTAAGTGAAAACAATGAATGGGTCTGTCTGCACTCCGTGGTCACACATGACAAGAGTAAAGATAGGGATCATTTCTGTGGATCCTTATAAAAGCAGTCAATTAGCTCTGCTGGGGACTCCTAAATTCTAAAAGGATCTGAACAGTAAGGAAGCCATCAAATGCTCAAAGGCATTTTGGAATGTTAATTTCAACTCAGTTATATAGTTGTTTTTCTAGTTTTATTGTTGTCACTTGTCACCAAATTTTGCACTTTATACTTCAATTAAGAAGCTTTTTTGACAAAAGGTTATTCTAAATACTGATTACTTCTGAAAATGTTTCTTTCTGTGTATATTGCCATTTGATTAAATAATGTTTGTTGCTCATAATAGAAAGTCATATTGGAAAACACTATTGTTTTCCTTCTTCTTTTCTTTGGCTTGGCTTCGCGGACGAAGATTTATGGAGGGGGTAAAAGTCCACGTCAGCTGCAGGCTCGTTTGTGGCTGACAAGTCCGATGCGGGACAGGCAGACACGGTTGCAGCGGCTGCAGGGGAAAATTGGTTGGTTGGGGTTGGGTGTTGGGTTTTTCCTCCTTTGCCTTCTTGTCATAAAGGGTTGCTTTGAAATACTGTTTCCATTCAGAATTGTGCCAATGGGGAGTTCATTCACAAGGGTTACTAACCTCAAGCTGAAGGAGCTGAATTGGCACACCCAACAGATAACAGGATATCCTCGTTTTGAGTTGTCTCTGAAAAGATTCATTCAGTTCACTTCCAGCAAGCCTCACCACCAATCCTTCGAATACTCAAATTCATTTGCATCATGCTATCCCTTTGACAAGGGAACCAATCCAATCTGTTTTATAGGGAGAGCAGAAAAAAGTAAATAAAAATGTCACTAATCCCTACGGTAACATTGATTCATTTTTTTAAATTCAAAAAAATATATGAATGCGCAACACTGAACATTTGTATGTTGCCATTCACATTATAAAGCATAATTCCGTTTGATTAAAGGAGTTGCAATATAAAATCGTGCAATCTATTATTTCACATGTATCACATAATCAAGATGTCCAGAAGGCTCTTATGGATTGCATGTGACAGACCTTGGAACAACCCTGACCTCAAGTGCTTTCTGTGTAGAATTTGCATGGTTTGAATCTTAAGAAGGAATATTGACTAGAGCTTCCAAGGGATTGAATTAATTTTTAAAAATATCTTAATTATATTCCATACATATATTAATCCAAATACAAAATACATCAATCATATATCACATAATTGTAACATGTCTTTTGCATGGATAATTGCCCATATCCATCCCACCCCTTCCCCTCAAATAATAAACCCAAAAACAAAGAAAAGAAAAGGTAGAACAGTATGAAAAACTAAAACTAGAAAGAAAAGAAAAAGTTAAAAAAAGAAAAAACACACCTGATTATTAAAATTTCCATAATTTCATTAAATGTATACCTTGATATTTTAATCATACATTAATTAATTGACACCAAGTAGCTGATAAGATTCTCAGAGATCTAGGGGATAGCTTTTATAAATTAATATCTACAATTTGTAAGTAAGGACACCAAATTTTCCAGAAGGAATCATATCAGTTTCTTAAATTATATGTAATCTTCTCGAGAGGTATACAACTGCAAAGTTCAGCATGCCATCTATCCAATCACAAATGTGAATCTGATTTCCATGTTACTGCTATACATTTTCTTGCAGCTACTAATGCAATTTTCACAAAATCTTTTTGATTCTCCCGACTTTCCTTTCTTAACAAAACCAACATGATCCATATTTATTAACTTCGGTAAATACTTTGCCAACTGATTTGCTAATATTTTATAATAAGCATTTAATAAAGATATAGATCTATATGAAGATGGGTTTAATGGATCTGTGTTTTTTTTTGGAATCCCAGTTATTATTGCTGTTTTAAAAGATATGAGTAAAGTATGTGTTTCCTCTGCCTGTCTTAGCACTTCCATAAATTGAGGAATCAATAAAAACTCTTTGTAAAATTCAGGCCAGAACCCATCCTCTCCCAGAGATTTATTACTTTGTAAAGAACTCAATGCTTCCCTAGAGTGAAAGGAGCATCCAATTTTCTTCAATTTTCCAAATTCAATTAAGGTAAACTAATTTGAGATAGAAAATTATTTATTTTAATCATCATCTTTTACAGATTCCAACTGATATAATTTTGTATAAAATTGTTAAAAATTTTCATTAATTTCTTGAAGTTTTATGAGTACATTAGAATCATTCTTAATTGCAATAATTGCTCTCGAAACCTGTCCTGTCTTTAACTGCTAAGAACTTTATGTGCTCTTTCACCCAATTCATAGAACCTCTGTTTTTTTCTCATCATTGCTTTCTCTATTCTATATGTTTATAAAGTATTATATTGAAGATTTTTATTAATAAGAGATCTTCATTTATCCTCACTAACTTGCCTCTGTAAATCATTTTCCAACCCTGTTAAGTCCATCTCCAATTGTTCTATTTTCTTCATAAAATTCTTCTTAATTTTTGAGGTATAATTTATTATTTGGCTATATATGTTTACATTCATTGCATCCCATAAGATAAATTTATTTGTAACCCAATTAGAATTAGTTTCAAAAAAATTATTATCTTTCTTTTTAATAGCATAGAGTAAAACCTCCATCTATAAACTGATTCTCCTCTATCCACTATTGTTATTGCTATTAATAGAGGAGAATGATCAGATAACGTTCTTGGTTTATATTTTGTTTGTTGGATTCTACCCTGAAGCTGTGCACAGATACCAAAAATAAATTGATCTGAGAATAAGAATCACATCGACATGAATAAAATTAATGATCTCTTTCTCTCAGATGTAATTTTCTCCAAGTATCTATTAAATTTAAACTTTTCATCAATGTTAATGTTGCTTTAGCTGCTATAATCTACACTATAACCCTGGTAGACCAGTCTAAGACTGGTTCTAAACAAAAAAAGGCCCAACCATTTAATATATTCTCATATGCATTTGTCAAGTGCAGAAATGTTTCCTGTATAAACCTTTTGTCATCTACATTGCGTACATATATATTCAAAAAGTCCAATATTCTGAAAAAAAATTGACAGTGAATTATAACATATCTTCCTGCAGGGGCTGAGACTGCATTTTGTATTTTAATTGGAAGTTTGTTGTCTATCAAGATAGCTACACCTCTAGCTTTTGAATTAAATGAAGAGGCTACAACATGTAAGGGATTGAATTAATTACCATGTATGACTACACAAAAAGGGTTCACAATTCACACCACATTCCATTGTTATAATTGGAATTTTAAGGCCACTCACAGCCTCCAGACACTGGATACATGCAATCTGATTTTTCTTTTTTTAACTTTATTTAAAATTTTATGACATGAATAAAATAAAAATTACATTTAAAGAAATAATAAAAAATAAGATAATAAAAATTAGAATACTACATCATTAAACTACACAAATTAACCTCCCCAATAATTATAACACAACATTAATCATCTAATTTAAAATTAGTCCAACCCTCCCCCCAAAATAAAGAGTGAAGAATTAATTAACAATGTTGTAAATAAAATAGAAAAAAACCCACTTACAAAAAAAGGATAAAACTTAACAAAAAAATTACTAACAACAAAAAAAATCAATACTAAAATAATACCCTTAAACATATATTTAAATAAAACATAATACATGTATTTAACAAATGAAATCCACTTTAAAACTAAGTTCAAATATTAAAATCATATATCAACCACATATCTGTTATACAAAAAAATCATAATTAATAATACATAAATACAGAATTTCCATTAATACCAAGTTTCCTTTATAATTAATTGAGAGAACAAAAACATCCCTTAGAAAAACAATTAGATAAACTTTTTATTCCCTTCCCCTCCCCTTATATAAAAAAAGAAAAAAAAAGAAAAAAATGTTCAAACTCTTATAAAATTCTCCATATTCTTCATTTATAACATCTTCAAAATTCTTTATAGAAATTAACTTAATTTTATTAAACTCTTCTCCCTCAATGTATTTGTACTTAATTTTCTTCTTTTTCTTCTTATCTCCTTTCCCCTCATCTTCCTCTTCATCTAATTCAACATCCTCAATTTTTGACTTATTATCTTCTGTGACATCATCCTCTTAAAAAAGAAAGAAAAAAGAGAACCCCCCCCAAAAAAAGAGAAAAAAACCCTCCTAATTCCCTCTCAATTACAATCAGAAAACAAAAAGAGTTTTAAAAAAATTTATTTATTTAAAAAAATAATAAAAAAAACCTTCACTTCTTAACCCAAAAATTAAAAAGAAAAAAAACAGGTCGGAGGTCACAACTACCTCCTCCTGTTTAAACCACCCAAAGCGGTAACTCCCCCAAAATATTGGGTGTGAGATAACTCACAGGTAGCTGATGACTTCTGGAAAATAGTGCCCACCCAGTTCCCTCTCCCAACTCCCATTTCATTAAACTATCATCATTATTTAAACTATTTAAACTCTTCTCAAAAAAAAAATAAAAGATTTATTTTTTTAAATCAACGTTACCACTTCGGTCACCATTGCTTCCATTTCTTTTAAAAATCTGGATCCCACCTTACATCTCTACTCTCTTTGAGATCTTGAAGGACTACATCGTTCCTGAAACTGCATGATTGGTAGAGACTGAGCAAAGTCCATAACCTCTTTAGGATTGTCAAAGAATTTTTGCTAATTTCCATCCTAAAAAATCTTCAGTACCGCAGAATACCTGAATGTTACCTTATGTCTTTTTTTCCACAACTGTTCTTTCACAGAATTAAATTCGCGTCGTTGAAACATAATTTATTGACTCAAATCTTGATAGAAGAAAACAGGATTATTCTGAACCATCAAAGGAGATCTATTTTGCTGGGCATTTCTAATAGCCGTACGTAAAATTGCCTCTCTGTCACAATAATTTAAACAACGGATCAAAACAGATCTTGGATTCTGTCCTGAAAAAGATTTTCTTCTTAAAACTTTATAAGCACGTTCCAGTATTAAACCTTCAGGGAATTTATCCTGTCCTAACACTCGTGGAATCCATTCAGTAAAAAATTTTCTTGGATCTGGTCCTTCTATGCCTTCTGGCAAACCAACAATTTTCACGTTGTTCCGTCTAGATTGATTCTCCAAATAATCAACCTTTTTTGCTAAATTTTTATTTTGGATCTGCAATGTTTCAATTATTCTATTTTCATCTTGCAGTTGATCCTGTGTATCGACTAAACCTTGATCACACATTTCAAATCTTTCAATGGTTTCAAGCTTAAAAGCTCCATTAATGACTTCCGCCATCGCATTAATCTTGGAAATAAACAGGTTCACAAAATTAGCTAAGTGACTCGATACAGAATATATCTTATCTTCAAGATCCTTAACAGACATTTCAACAGAAGTAGATTCAGGCATAATGGGGTCTTGCTGTTCCTTAGAGACCATGGGATCTTCTGTCCCTTCCCTTAATTTAGTATCTTTTCTAGCAGTTTGACTTGGTATAAAAATCCCTCTCAAAGTTCCCCCAGCAATGCCAGGAGACTGAAGATCAGAGTTATCTTTAAGCCAAATCTCTTTAATCATCTTCACTGAATTGATGTCTGGAAAAACCGTTGTAACTGAAGATGCATTTTGCAGCGCCACCACTGTAGCAGTCGAATGACAGCTCTTTAACTCTCCAGCTGGTGGCGCCCCAGCTGATTCAACTGTCAAAGTCTGAGTAACAGCACTCACAGTGGCCGTAGTGTGAAATACTGGCACCCGTCCAGCTCTTTGGTCTGAAAGCTGTTGAATGCGACCTTCAAAGAGCCTCACCGGCTTAAAACGGAGTTTCAATGCCGAACTCTGTACGTCTTCCTCTGGATCCATTCTACGCTGAGTCCTGGCTTCTTGTAAACAAGTAGGCTCAGACAATTTCGGAAAATGTAGTTTTTTAACAGTCTGTTGATGTTTTCTTTTACCCTTTTTTTGCATATAAACCATTAGGCACTAATTCAACACCTCTTATTATTTATAAACTTTTAAAAGAACTTTATCAGGCACTTAAAGACAAAACAATAAATCAGAGTCAGGAGAGGTCTGGAAGGCACGTCTGTTCCCTACGCCATCTTGCCACACCCCCCCATCTGATTTTTCTAATCAAAAAGTTCCACCAGAAATATCACTCCTTCCCTAAGTTGCCCAAGAAACATCAACATTAAAAGTGTGATATTACAGATTCTTGTGATTACTGTCCGATTCCAAATTTTGGTTTCAATACCTTTAAAAGTGGAGAATATTGCATAGACTCTACTATAACAAAATAAAAATAGAAAATTATGGAAACACTCAACAGGTCAGGCAACATCTGGAAAAAGACTAGTTTTTGTTTCCCTCTCCTCAGATACTGTCTGATTATTTGAGTATGTTCTGTTTTATTTCAGATTTCTAGCATCTGTTTTATTTCCGATTTCCAACATCTCTTTTTCCTTGATTTTTAGATCTTATTTCATGTATTTATCACTGCTGATCTGAAGACAAGGTGCTCCACTTGCACCCGCACGTCCTCCCTCACCACCATTGAGGGCCCCAAACAGTCCTTTCAAGTGAAGCAACACTTCAATGGAGAATCTGCAGGGGTCATCTACTACATCTCGTGCTCCTTTTGTGGTCTCCTCTACAGCAGAGAGACTAGGAGATCACTTTGTTGAGAATCTCTGCTCTGTCCACCGCAATAACCGAGATCTCCAAGTGGCCGCCCATTTCAATTCCCCACCCCATTCTCTTATTGACGTCTGTCTATGGTTGCATGCACTGAAAGATTGAGACCACCTGCAAATTGGAGGAACACCTTGTATTCTGTCGGGGCAGCCTCCAACCAGATTCCATTAACATTGATTTCTCCAGTTTCAGTTAGCCCAATTTTTTCCAAGTTTCCTTTCTTGTAGCTCTCTTCCCTTTTCCCACGATCTCCTTTACCTCAGTTCTGCATTCACTCCTCTAATCAATTCTCATCCTATCAGTCTCCAGGCCTCTTCTCCATATCCAATTAAAACCTTTTGTCTGTTGGTCTCTACTCACATTTCTTTTATTCTGGTGCTTGCTTGCTTTTCACTCATAACGGAGGCCTGAAACCCAAAACGTCAATAATATCTTTACCTCCTATGGACTCTGCAAGACTACTGAGTTCCTCCAGAATTTGTGTGTTTTTTGCTACAATCACAGCGTCAACAGACCTTTGTGTTTCACTGAGGACAAATGTCTCTGTGTTCAAAGCTGCACAGGGATGAAAACTCATTTTTAATTTTTCCATATTCTCTGTTCTCAGGTTAAAATTTGGTTCTGGGATTATGGAACTTCTACCACACCTTATAATTATGTCACCTAATATAGAAACAAAGAAGACTGTGATGGGTGCATTGGGCTGCATCCAAAATAATAACCTT